>NW_024884475.1:36243030-36338087 GCF_019232065.1 Centrocercus urophasianus | reverse complement strand
AAAAAAAAAAAAAAAAAAAAAAAAAAGAATAATGATAGCTGTTAAAGTTTTGTTCTTTCCCCAAGTGTTCTCTTACTACACAATGCTGATGTATTTTGCCTCGAACAAACATAAGGTGGTATAAAACGTATTTCTTCCTCCCATTCAGCAATTCAGATATGTTCAGTTTCCCTCACCGCATCTTTGAAGTGTATCTGGACCTGCAGAGCTGTATTATGTGTATTTACGTGTGTCTTTGAATGTGTAAACACACACACAAACACTCCTTTCACTTATACACCACTTGCTAAGTTACTTTTCCAGTGTTTCCAATTACTAATGAATTTTTCCACTATGCAGTCACTTTATTTCTATAATAGCCTTTTCAGATAACCAGAAACATATTAAAAATCCAACTACTTGAAATTCCACCCACTTGAGTATGTATTCATGTTTGTTAATCAGTAACATTTCTTTCTCCTACATTTTTCTGCCTTTAAAACCTTAAGTAATAAAAATTGTATTTCCTTTATTTCTCAGGGTTATTTTGCCTATTTATTTTTATTATTTATTAATAAACAGTCTCTATATTTTACATATTAGTTATTACTTATATTAGTTATTGCTTTCCTTTTTTAATATTCATTTGTCTCATCTACCAATTCTTATTTTGACCTAAAGAACACGAAAACATTTCTATAGTTTACTTCTTCGCTCTTCTATTCACCTCCTCCTTTATTGTATAATACCCACAGTAAGTACTGTGTATTTTTTTAAGCTACTAAAAGACAACTAATTTGTAAAACAAAATTTCCAGTCCATACTTTCTACTCCAGAGTAGTCCTGTATCAGTGAAGAGTTCTGATTCTCTTTCAGACTGAGAAAATGAAGTCTCTAACAGGAAGAGCTGGAAGTGATTGGACCTATTATTAAATGATGTGCAAATTCTGATTCACCTATAACTAAAAAAACCTTTTGTCCATTAGTCTGTTAGAAAATAAATGCTTTGTAACTCTGATTATTCCTAAACAGATAAACACAGATATTTCCCTTGCACACTGAAATGGGACAATACCAATATTTTGCAGCTTTGGATTAACATGTCAAAATGATCATGTTTCCCTCTAAAACATTCTCTGGAACAGCTGCAAGATTTTCCAGAGTCTCTGTTCTTACCTCAAACTCAAACTCTGTTGCTTCCTTCCATGCAGTGTTAGGCACAAAATATGGTGTTTGAATTAAATTCAGAGAACTACATAATGTTGCCATCAAACAAAGTTTAATAAAAGTTCATTTTAAGTGCTTTTCCTTACCTGAAACTTTCTGTATGACTTCATTTACTTCCTTCATGAACACTTTTTGTACAAACACTAAATGATTCAAGAGATCAGTTGTGAGATTATGTTCAAAGGAGCCAACCTACAGGAATAAAAAAAAAAACGCACAACTTTAGAACAGCTGCCATAGCTATGTTTTTAAAACAATATATTTTTAACTCTTACATATATATATTTTCAAGACCAATCATTCTTGACATAAAAAAACCAACAATGTGGAAACTGGTATGCAAATAGAACTTGTGACACACGAATAAAACTCTAAATGATTTGCTGAAGTCGCATTTAGCTGCTCCTTACACCTATGCAGCCACCTTATCATTCAAATATGTATTTTTAAATTTTAAAAAGATACGCATTTTTGCAAAATGTCTGGCAATTATCTGATACAGAAGCATAAGCTATCAGTTTTAAATGACTCCTGAATAATCAGAATGATATGCTTTTACTTAACTTGACTGATTAGAAATATTCATTCCAAAAAAGAAAAACAAAAGGAAAGTTTATGTACGTCTTCCTTATTTGTTTACACAAAATAACATATTCAAGATTTTTCAAACATAGTCGGCTGCTCATCAAACCAAACACTGAGAACGTTCCGTTTCTATTTCTTGCAATTACAGATGTTACATTTGGAACAACTTGTGAACTTGAGAGTTCTGCAGAAAGCAGATAATTAAGCTAAGATGAAGATGCACAAACAGAAATACAAAAGAACAGTTATCAAAGATGTCTCTTGTTTTCAGCACCTACTTCAGCCACACAACGTAAGTAGTTCCCTTGTAAATAATAGCCTTGTTTAGCAGGCAGTTCATCTATGCTCCATATTTGGTCTGAGTAGGTATCGTGTTCTTCCATGATATATTTGCCTGACATAGTGACAGGAGGAAGGTTGAGACTTGCAGAAGGAGGAATGGTTGACATATCAGTGGCAGAGACTTTTGAAGTGAAGCGCAATCTATGACTTGGAAGCTCAAAATTAAATCTTGTCTGGGCACCTGTTAAAGGAAAATGGGGAAAAATATCAGCTGGAAAAAAAACCACCCGTATTTATGCTTAAGTTTAAGAACACTTTTAGAATTAAAAAAAAAATCTTAAAATGTTATTGAAAGGCGTATGTCTATAGAGCTATATATATCCACCCACATGAATTTGAATTATCTTAACTCTGACAGAAAACAAAGACAACTTTATTAGCTGATGAAGCAGAGGGTCAAACTAGCTCAAACTAGCTCACCAGCACTGAGGTCTTATAAGAGTATTCCTGAGTAGCCTTAGCAATCAAAATTCAGTTAATCAAGTATAAACTGATTTAATAGTGAGAGAAAGCTGTACCTATCAATGTATATATTTCTCAGTCTATTTTTGTATTCTGCGTTTGGCAATAATGTAATAAAAGCATAAATACTCTTTATGGCCCTATCTGATTGAAATTCAGATTAAAAAAAAAAAGCCATGAGCAACAGTCGAACCTCTCATGGTGACTGAAATATCCAGTCCTGTTGGTTTTTTCTGACAAGACCAAACTAAAAGCCATAAAGTTTAAAGTTTCAGAGAATTCTTACCTGTCATCCCATGACTCCGCATTCTTCCCATCTTATATTCCGCCTTCAGAGAGGGCAAGAGTGCTGCTCCAATAGCTATACCATCTATCATGGCACTGAATTTAAGAACTATAGGCTTCTTTTCTAAGCCTTCTGGCAGCTGTGGAAATTCATTTGT
This sequence comes from Centrocercus urophasianus, assembly GCF_019232065.1. NCBI lineage: Eukaryota > Metazoa > Chordata > Aves > Galliformes > Phasianidae > Centrocercus > Centrocercus urophasianus. Next base: position 36,335,049 of record NW_024884475.1, on the reverse strand, counting down.
TTCAACAGGTGTTTGATTAATACTTGTTGGAGTCTTTTCAGAGGGCAAAGGAGTCGCAACATCTTCTTTTGTGGGCTGAGAGCTATATACACAACGAAGATAAGAAAAGACCATTCTAATACAATGCACTCTCATATGCTTAAAGTAGCACCATGCCATAAATGGATGGCATTCAGTCAGTGGCATGCTGATGTGCCACATAAACACTTACGCCGTTGATGGCTGCCTGATGAGATCTGAAATCTGCTTCGAGAGCTGGTGAGAACTGCGCACCATCATGCTGTGAAGCGTGGCAGGGTGCTGTGGAATGTTTATGCTGATGGCTCCAACTTTGACCACAGCAGCATTGTTTGTTTTCAGCCCTCTCTGGGCACTATACAAGGCTTGGGATTTGGCAATACTGCATTTCACTACAGTTCTAACAGAAAGTGAAATAGGAATTATTTGCAAATCTTTCAAAACAATTAAAGCTTTATGTTAAAACGGGTTTTAAGGATTAGCTTAATTTCCTAGTATTCAGATAAGTCTTTGTTTATAAACTACATACACATTAATGTTTTGTTCATTTACACACACAGATGCACTACATGCCACAGACAACTATGCTAATATTTAAGAAACCCACAAGGCATGCATTGCAAAAATACCGATACCTGTTACACTGTTATTCTGGCATAATCTAAGATCATTTGAATTTACACACACCAGGCTGCACATCCAGAGACAAATTTTCACGCACATAAACAAGAGCCTTCCATTTCAATTCCTTCTCAGGAATATACTTGAATCATCCTTTTCATAAGATGACTTAGTGAAATCTGATTTCAGCATCCAAAAAGGTCCATGGAAGGAATACTTGCTAAGCAATGAATACATAGAAAGTGATAAATTGGTTAATCAATTAATACTGACGTTTATTAGACTTGGTAATTTGTACTAGTATGAGCCAAAAAATATTTTTATATTAATTTATATTAATTTGATAAGGATATCATTCACAATGGTTATATAAGATAAAAATAGAAATGCACAAAGATGACAGTTGTAGATTGCAGAATGAAATTTTGGCATATCAGAATTCACTAAGCTCCTGTTAAAAAGGATGCAAGGGGTAACACATTTATGTTTCTAATTTCAGGTTAATTACTGGTGGGTTACCCAGGGAGAATTTATTATGTAGCCAGCAAAGAGTGTTACAGCCTCAGAGTGAAAGACAAATAGTTTGGAATATTCAATTCATCAACTAAAACGTGCAAAAATTATTACTCCCTAAGTATTCTTATTCGCTTATTCTGTGAGGCTCTAACACATTACGTTAAACAATGGTTGGCCTAAAACATCTTCAGGTGTAGAAACAAAACACCATCATCCCTCTGCTTATAACAAACAAGTCTGCAGCACTACTGCACAATCACAGGCCTATCTACAGTGGATTCCAGAAACAGTTTCAGATTTTCACACTCATACAAGGGCTGCAAGAGACCTAAAGCAGTTACAGATTAAAATTTTTGAGTGGAAGCTCAGTATGAAGAAGGAAACAAATCTCTATTTGCAAGTATTTTCAAGAAGAAAACATTTATACAAACACATACTACATAAGAAAAGGGCAGATTTGACTCCACGTGGCACGGAGAACAGAACTAGATGATCTTTAACATCCCTTCCAACCTAAGCCATTCTATGATTCTGTGATTATTTCTCTGTTGATGTTTCCATGTTTTCTGCTCAGCTCCACCAGCTAAGCTTTCAGACTGATCTACTACGAGGCCAATCAAAAATTATATTTTTCTTCCTTCAATAATGCAAAATACTACTATATTGACTGTTCAGGGAGTCAGGGCTTGATGGACAAGAATAACACTCAAGGGAAGTTGTAAGATCTCTTCCTGGTGTGTACCATATAGACATAACATAATCTTAATCCAGACGTGCTTTAAAAGCAAATTCAGTTGGAGTTGAAGTCTGTTTGAGTTTATAATCAAATCTGAGCACACACTAATTCATACAACTTGAAGCAATTCCTTAATTTAAAAAAAAAAATAAATGCACAAATACAGCTTTCATGGAAGAATTAGATTGGAAATAATATTCTCAGTGTGGACCTCCCAAGTACCGAACAAGATTAACAGTGCATCTCTGCTTATATATTTGCATATTTTATGTAACTAATGAATTTCACTGTCATTTGTCTGGTCTACAGAAAGCCTACTTCCATGACTTCCATGAAAGTAGAAGTCAGAACAACTGGGTGGCTATGCACTTATTCTGAATAATCACTGCACACTGTGTGTCTGTAGTTTCACAGTGTGCAAGCATGCATCTATAACAGGACTGATTGAGTACTGTCAAAATAATTAACATTTAAGTTACATCGATGTAACTCATTCAGAAGTAACTCTGTCTTCTAATGCCAATTCCAAAAATGACAGTTCTCCCAACTGAGTCTTGAACAAACTCTCTATCCCACTATAGAAATAGCTATATGGCCACCAAATGAGAAACTACTTCCACACAAAGGGAACTAAGAGACCTGAAAGGGTTCACCTTCATGAGTAGCAGATGCACAAGCAGAGTTTTAATGCAAACATTCTATGTTAGTACACCCTTGTCAGCAAAGCTAGTAACCCAGCACTGAAGTAAATAAAGACAAAAAAAAGAAATGGTCCTCCTCCTCATACTCAGATCACAATAGGTACCACCACAGCAAGCACAGCAGTTTCTTATCCAATTAAAAACTATCTTTTCTGTCCTCTGCATTTATCAGCATTATTTTCACTCATTAAAACAAGCACAGAAGCACTTCTAAAGAACTTAAATCAGTGAAACCACTCTAGCATTACAGTATTGACAATATAATGTAAGAACTGCCCCTAAAACTAGACTGTTAAAAGAGAACATACAAGTTGGGGTTTTTTGGACACATACTTGCAGGCCACATTAAAACCTTACCTAGCTATTATTAGATGTTAAACTGAAACGTATTCAAGCAACATCTTCCTACACAATCACACACAACGAATGCAGCCGTTAGCTATATAACAGTTAGTTGCAAGACTATTAAACATAATAATATGACATACAGAAACTCTTGTTTGGCTGTGCTTGTAGGAGATGTGGGAAAATCCTCCAGTCTATAGATGAAGATTGAAGAGAAAGCAAGAAAAACAAAAACAAAGCAAATAAAGAATAAACAGTCATGCAAAATTAGTCAGTTAATTATTTGTAACCCACAATATGACATTTACTTTCAAAGTTAATAACTTCGAGGTTTGGGGTTTGTTAGTTATTTCTTGTTTTTTTTCCAAAAGATTTAGTCAACATTTTCCCCCTTTTTCCACCACTTCTATATTAAAGTTCTGTGACGTTATGGCATAAAAAAGACACGAAAAACCTCAGCCATCTTCAGAAACATTGCATGGCTGTCAGATCAGAACTTCTATTTATCCTTCTGAAATACGTTTATCAGGCACAATTTAGCTGTGAATATCAGTGAAATTCTATCCATTTGAAGTCCTTCATAGTATTTTCCAAACTAAGCAGGAATAAATAAATAAAAGGAAAAAAGAAAGAGTGACTCAAGTCAAGTTATTTATCTCCTTTTCCACAAAATTATTAATATTTTAAAACCAGATCACATACTGAGGGTTACTCAGCTAACATTCAAACTGCATGAGGGTGTTCTGTTACAAAGAGTTGTACATTAACTGTTGTTTTGCAACTCAACAACTTTCAGCTGGAAACAAAAATAATGCATGCCTTTCCTGAGTCTGTGAACCCGGTTAAAAAATAAATAAATAAATAAATGTGGATGTTGAGAATGTCATTCAAGATGTTCATGCACAAAATATGATTTTCTTTCTTTTCTTTTTTAAATTGTGTCAATTATATAAAGAACAGGGAATGAATATCAGAATGGTAAAAATAACAAAGGAATCATGCAACAGGGAAACTCAGAAAGATTTCTATTACAGTAATGATACAGATCTCAAATAGGATAAATCAGCATTAGTAAGTTAAATATTACAGATAAAATCTTGTATTATTTAGTGGAATCTACAAGTTTCCAAAAACAATTAGAAGCATAATAGAAACATTAAATAGTATGTAATATTGTTTCCATGAGTACATCACATCAAATAAAACTGGTGCAGGAAGGTCTGATTGTATGATTTATTTATTTATACGAGAGGATCTGCTCCCTACAGTTTTTCAGTAAGGTCACCCATTTACACTGCGATCCTGCAATCAGTTCAGAACTCACTAACACCTGCCATTCCAAATAGAAAGAAACAGGAGTATTTTGTTCACAGAACTGTAACTAAAACTTACATAATTGAGGGCCCTACACTGAAACCATCTGCACACCGTAATCCTTAGCTCATTCAAAGATGTGCCTTTCATAGAAAAGCCTCCAGTCAGCAGGAACACACAATTAGCTTCAGCAGTCAAACTCGGGCCAAGTTCTGCAACAGCTGCACAGTCACCATCAGACTGTAACTTCATGGATTCTACCTAGAATCACATTATCAAGGCTTTCTCCATAAGCTACATGACATTAATGTCACGAAACTGATACTGCTACTACACAATGTTGTTTGAGACGTTTTACATCATCAGGCATCATACTTACTGAATATTTGGGGTAATTCCCTCCAGCAGGACGATATTGACACCTCCTATGTGAGCAGTGGCACATGTCTCGGTCATCTTTTGATGCAGTACATCTTTAAGAAAAAACAGCACTTAACACACATCATTCCTTCTAATACTTCCAGGTAAGCCTACTACTTTCAAAAACATAGAAGCAACAACGTAATTAATAGATTACAGTTTTAGTAATCACAGTATGATACATCACATTTAAACTTTGACCAAAAAAAAGACTTTCGAAAATGAAAGCAGTAGCTTTATCTCCTGAAAGAATTTTTTCTCATAAATCATTTTATGGAAATCGTGCTTCCTTTTAAACATCTCAGCATCCCAGTAGCATTCAGTACGTTCTTCTAAAAACCGTTCTTGTATCACCCTCACAGTCACTACATAGATCCATTTGCAAATAAAACATACTACAAATACATATACATTGGTAGGTATGCACATACATATGCAATGTAAAGCCACTACTGAAATTAATTACAGTGTACAATTTAGCTTATCACACCTTTCATTTTTTCTTTCAAAGTGAAACTGCCATGGATTCTCTTCAGCTCCGATTCCATTGTCAGACCACCAATATCTGCCTCCAGGTGGGTTCGATTCACCATGCCTATCCCAAATACTATGAGAGTCACGTGCTGTGGCTCCGAAGTCACCAGACTGCGCTTCCTCTGCACATCTCTGCCATTATCCTGTTCATTCTCAAACACCACTCTGCAAGCAGGTTCAGTTGGGCTTCGAACACCTACAAAAATACTACTGAGTTACTTGAGGATATTTTAGAAGAAATCCTTAGCGTATCTGATGTATAAACTTTTGTGTTTGGAACCAAGGATATGTCTTGTACATTTTTAGGCAAATCATTTGAGCCCCACTTATTCCATTTTAATAAAATTGGCACCCAAACCAAATCCTAGACAAAACAGGGACAATAGTAAAACTGGTTTACCTGTTGGCCCAAAGGTTTCAGAAGACTTTTCTAAAATCCCAGTTGGATCAGAAATGAGTGAATAGAAGTTCAATAGTTTATACATATTTTGCCAACACTCAGCAGAAGGTTCACTCTGTTCTGACACAGTAATAGAGTCAGAGTCATCCATATGAATAGTCATGTCAACCACATCTTTTGAGCCTTTCCTGGACACCTTAGAAGTTCTTCTTTCTGACCTGCCCAGGGAATTCTTGTTTCTAGACTCCTTCTTATTGTTCTCGTTGTTTGCTCGTTTGTTCTTAGTGTTGTTCACTCTGTTACCTCCATTAAGACTTCCTCGAGAGCTCCGGCTAAAATCAGAGGAGCGGAAGTCTCTGTGTTTTCGGGTTTTAAAAGTAGGTGTTGGAGAGGCGGAACCAGCTGTGTATCTGCTAAGTTTGATGTCTGTTTGCGTGGCTTTGATGTCATCAACCATTGTACTGAACTGATGAATAAGACGAACCAGTGCCATATCTACGTGCTGGCTTATGGACTGGCAAGATATTGTGAAGTTACAGTGAAAAGTATTATAATAGCGTTTATTCAAGTCATGAAAAGAAAGGGCGTTGGCAGAGTGATGAGGTGTGCACATGGATTTCTCCATTACAACTGCACTAATACTGAAAGTTTCCAACATCAAAGCTGGTTTGAATTCAAGAGGAGGAAGGTTGACAGCTCCTTGTCTAGGAAAGAAAACATACAAGTTACATTTTATTTCTCTCCATAACTGGCATAGAGTCAAATACATCTTACAGTACAACTGATTTACTGAATTCAACCTTTCCTCTTATGGTATTGCATTCATACTATAGTTTTAAATATTGGAGATAAACCTTTGTACTTCCATATAACATAGTAACCATTCAGTTCATTGAAAACTTAGTTTGGCATGCAGTTCTTTTATTATATCCTAAGACATCACCCAAAACACTCAAGGGAGGGAGAAAAGAAAAAAGAATACATTAATAAATAATTAGGCATTTACAATGAAAATAACAACCTCATTGCAGGTGAATTACAAAACCTCAATTCAGAACATCTCAAATTTCTCCCACAGTAATTCCTATCTACTACCCTTCCCCAGTCTCCAATTTTCAGAAGTAGCTGAGGTTCAAATACTTGAAATTTTGAAGTCTTTACATAGGAAGAGAAATACAAAACAAAAATAAAACGTGTCAGATTCAAAAAAAAAACCAAAACAAAACCACAAAGCAAAAAAACAAAACAACAAACAACAACAACAACAAAACAACTGCGCTTCAGAATTGCATTTGTCTTCTTCACAAATGAAAGCCCTAATTTCCATTCTTTAGCCAGTATACGTATTTTCAAATATTTAACAAAATACCTTCGAGCTCGCTTGCTTTTTCTGTCCTTTGCTGTATCTGAATCAACAATATCTGCTCTGAGGCAGTCCAAAGTTCCTGAGAATGAAAGGTACTCTCCAAAGTACATTCTGTAGCAGAGTGGCATTGCATCCTGAGACTGAATCCCTGTGTAACTTAGAAGAGGTTTGAAAACAACCTACAGAACAAAGAACACTGATTTACTTCACATTGCCTAGAATATTTCTAAATTCTCATTTTCCTACATCATCATTTGTTGATCTATCATTACAGTAATATATGGAAAAAAATAATTTTATTGACCATACCAAAAAACAGCAAAAGAAGGAAAAAAATGACAAGCTTTATGAATTTTTGTGTACAAAGATTGACTACATAACAAGTTAACATTGGATACTTAGCTTTGGGAGCAAGCTTTATGCAGTACAGTTGAATGTCCCCCCCCCCATTAAAAAGCATTCAGAAGATCTAGGCTATTGTCATAAATGCTCCAAACATTTGTTGAAGTTATGAAACAATTTTCTAATCACTGTTCATAAAATTTGCTAAAGAAATCTCAGACGTTATTTGAGCCTTTCATCCTTGCACAGGATGCATAAGATAAGCACATAAGAAAATCAGGATAAAATTCTAATTACTGTAGAATTTTATTAAGTAATCAGCGAGCCACCCCTACCTGTGCATCCGCTAGCTGGACAGCAGGAAATCCCTGGTTACCTTCTTCCACACCTGCAATGTCATCCTGACTGGTGCTGTGCTGTGAATGTGTGCCATCCAGGGTGTTCTGGTCACTAGACAGAACTGTGTTGAAGTCTGAAGCAGAAGGTATGGTAGGAAGATTGGGTGCAACACCTGAAAAATAAATACCCTTGGAACACTTACACCACAGCATTTTTTTTTAACATGATTAACTCTATAAACTCATCCAAGTTTATAACACATTATAAACATAGGAAGTTAGCCTCCTAATCTAGTCCATAACCTTGCAAAAATGGCCTTCAGAAACAGTATGATATTGTTCAGCTCAAATTTGAAAAGCACAAAAATTTTCCCTCCTTTCTGTACTCCTTCTGAAGGCCTGTATTGCATTCTACTGGATAGCTAATACACCCAGCGCCTTGAGTTTGTATTGGACTTGCTTCCTGTGAGACAGAGATGTTCTGCCAATGCATGCTCAGCCAGAACTCAACATTAGAGCACTTACCAGAGAGCCATGGCTATCTGCTTTCAGAGAAGAATGATTTGGGTATATCTGCATCTGAGTCAGAGTCACTCAGTCTAATTACAGGAATGTAAACTTGTGAACAAACCTTTATGGTTTCAGCAGGAAAAAAAAAAATAACGTAACTTTCTCTGAAAGCAAAATTGAAAGCTATACTTCTACCATATAATTCCTTTTGCAGAGAACCACATCACATTTAATAGAAAGGCCACACCAGTTAAGCAGTCTGTAGAGAACGAAGATGTTTTGGGGAGATCAGACTATTTGTTCAACATTAAAAACAAACAAGAAACAACTCTGAAGTTATTGACCACAATTAGTATGTTGTAACTGGAAGGCTGTTAATCAAAGAAACATTCAAATTCAGAGTTGCAGAAAATGAAGACATATTTCAGAAGAAACAGTAAATGCAGGAAAGTCAACCCATAGTCACATCTTCAATTCAGCTGCTACTAACAATACCTGTTGGAAGACTGTTGTGGCCAGATTTGGTGGCTGGACTTTCTTGTACTACACTCCCTCTGTTGCTCACAGCATTCGACATCCAGTTGTAGAAACTCACAGAAGATGGTTCAGACAGCAAAGGATGTTCAGACAGCATATCTGTGGCCACAGTATTTCCTATACAGATAAATCATAACATTTCACATTTCAAGTATCAATGTAGACAAAAAGCAGGAACACAGCATAATTTTACTGAGAATACACATCTACTATCAAAAGAGCAAGTCTAGTTCTCTGTCTGTTCCAACAGATTCTGCATCAGGCAGCAACCTTCCAAACTACACACACTACCACAGAAACTATACAAGGACATTAATAGATGTTGCATTACAACTATTTTTGTGTTTGTTCATTTCTACCATAATTGGAGGAAAGCAGTCATTAAGAAACAGAAGTACCTTTTCTTCTGTAAAATATTTCATCCTCTGACAGCAAAGGAGAGAAGTTTTAGAGCAAAAGCAACATCAAACTTATCTGATATAAATTGCAACAAGGCACGCTCAACAATAACACACAATGTACAAATTTCAGTGCATGTAATTCAAACTTCTACAAAGCACACACGTTCAAAGGACCATTAATTTGTATACAATAATAAAAACCTGCAAATTACAAAGTTACTGGAACATTCATTTCAGTCCACTTTCTGACCCACTTACAAGGTCAACAAAAAAGAATCACCTGACAAATGCAGAACAATCACTTATTCCTTCTTCATTCAAAGAACACATGTATCTACATACATACGCTCAGAAAGCAGGAAGGCTATAAGGCTATATATAAGGCAAACACCTTAGTTTGTTAGTTGCCTTTTCTTTTTTTCCTAATCCAAAGCACATACTATTTGTTTCCAGGAAGCTGCATGACGCATTGATCTCTAGAGCTGATTTTTATTTTTAGGGTGGGATCTGCCCTCTCTTCCTACGCCATCAACCCTTCAGCTACATCATACCTGTTCTTGTTAAAGAACTACTTTTAACTGCAGTTGTACTTCTTTGAGGAGTTCCTTCCAGAAGATTATGCAAGCTAGGAAAACTTCCAGTAAGATAGCTGAGCAGACTCTCTTTTCTTGGACTTTCCTTGACTGCCATGCCAGAACGGCCAACATGCACTGGCGAATCCGTAGCTGTATCTCCACTGGTGTAACTTAAGGAATGATACGGATGTATGCCCTTGTAGACAAAACATAAAGAAACTAATGAAGCGTTGTGTAAACTGTAAAAAGGAAGTGGCATTTGTTCTGAATATGAGATTGAAACACAGTTAACTATGAAGTCTCACTCCTAGAAATTTTAGACAAGTAGCATTTTGCTTGGGCCAGGTTATACATCTCAGAGTTATTGCGCAGTAAGTTGCTTTTAAAGTTGCTATAATATTTGAAAAATAAGGTGTAAAAATAATTTTAAAAGCAAAACGTAACAAATGGACTTGCAGATGTGTATAATTAATCTAAGACAAATACGTAGAAGGAACAGTACACTGACTATAAATCTCATTTGGATTTAGTATTTGAAGATCAAATCCCTTGCACCCATAGTATAAATATAGTCAACTCCAGGGAAGGCAAAGAATGGGAGCTGGGGACTTTTGGCAACAAGAGGAAGGCTCCTGCATCACTTAAGTGCTTACAACTTACAAACAGGATCTCTGCCTTCACAGCTGAATAACAGCCAGATATGCAGAGCATCTGGGCTACCAAACCCTAAAACATGCAAGACCAATAGGAGGAAGCAGTGAGTCACAGGACTTGGTGACCCCTTGCTACAGGGACAGGCGCACATATCTGCTGATCTGACTTCACACCCAGAGAGGTTTGCTGTCTGTGGGGAGCCCCAGCTGGAAGACAACAAATTGCTTAAAATGCCCTACTTTTTCTGTTCAGAAAATGGAGATGAAAACAAAATATTCCAGTTTTCTGAGCAGTGTGTGGAGATAAAAACGACACAATTTTGCAAGCTAATGGAATGCTTTGTCAATTTGAGATTTGAGATAACAAGAAAGATTTCTGTTCCCACCAGCAGATTATAAGCAGTGATCTGCAGGCTTAAATGACACATATAGATGTTTTTAAAGTTTGGTTCTGAAGTTCAGTGGCAAGAAAAACAATAAAGAACAGATACAGAATGTACATCGACTTATCAAACATTTCTTTTACAGCACAAGCAGCACATTCTCTATGTATCAGTTACTTTTCAGACTAGTGCTCACCTGCAGCCTACATAATTGATTCTAGACAGACCAGCTATAAACCTCTTTTTCCCTTTGTGCATCATGCTATAAGCTTACCTTTATTTTCAGAACAGAATCACTATGAGTGTGAGTCTTGGACAGTTTCCTCATGATCTCAGCACCAGTAACAGGCCCAGAAGAGCCACTAGTAGGTGGAGGTCGATTAGCTGTTCCTTCCAAGAGCATTGTATGCTCGCTGACAGTAGCTGGAACCAAGCAAACAATTCTTCCTCAATTGTATGTATTACAGGGAATCAAGATTATCTATTATTAGACACTTAATTACCAGTAGTCGTGAACTTCCAGGTTCTGTTACATACCCACACATAGCTGCCTAGGGAATACTAAGACACGTAAGAAAATCTCAAACACAAGTACAATCTTTTTGTCCTTCCAACATCCTACAACAAGTACTGCACAAAATAAATGTGCTATACTGCAGGTGAGCTCACTTGCTTACAAAATTCCTGCTTATCTTCCTCTCCTAATCCGTTTATAAGAGTCCTCACAGGGGACAGCATTCTCCACAGCAATCTTATTAACTAATTTTATTTCTTAGGACAGTAAAACTGAATGTAGATGCTAAAAACAGAAAATAACTGATTCAACTCAAGATAGTTAAATAGATTGTTCTAATTGACAGATATTTATACCCTTCCTTCCAGTAGTTCTTAATTAACTTAGCTGTAAATCAGCTGAAGAGACAGATGGGTACTTTCTGTTACACTGGCAATGTGTAAGTTGGCAGTAGAAATCTACCACAGACAAACTAGTAAAAATGGAATAAAAACAAGATTTATGAAAATACATCTTCATAAAAGGGAAGATGGTAGATTTGAAGCTGTTCCTGAGAGTTCATAGAATTGTGTGTTACGATCTTACGATAAGAAACTGCATGACAAAATTATAATTGCAAGCTAACAAATAAGAAAATTGATGTATTTTGGGCTGTGAATAAGACAAAGCATGTGAAGCAAGACACGAAATTTCCTTTTTTGCTTTTTCCCAAATGACATACAATAATAATATTATATTAACACTACAACCAGTGGTTTCAAAATGAAGAGGATTTTATAAAAGAAGCTTGATGATTCTACAGAAAGAATATAATATCTTGAAAGCATTAAGTGCTTTGAGTGGAAGTTACTTCTCCCTGTGAGCTTTTAGGAAGAGAGAAGAACGCTAAAATACCTGCATCAAATTCAAACTCTGCTCCGTCAGCACTTGTGTCACTCTGAAGACCCCCTCCATCCAATCCAAGCCCGTCCTCGTGCTCACGGCAAACACTTGTATGCAGTTTCACAGGCTGAGTTGGTCTGTGTAAGCTGACTCCTTTAAAGGCTGGGGTCACTACAATGAACTTCATCCACTGCCTCGCTAGGGCGACCAGACCTTTCTTTAAGGTAACTAATGCAGGAAGGCCATCACTCTTAAAAAAATTAACAGAAATGGATATCATAATGTTTTAGAGTCAACTGTAGGAAAAAAGTCAGCATTACAGAATTATTTTTTCAAAGACAAAACGCTGCCATTCTTGCAGGCCTATGATGGAAGTGTGCTGGCACCACACTATTTCCATTTAAATATATGAAGTCAAAGTGCTAAGAGATAAAAACTGCTGTTTTACCAAACACAATAAACACATTAACGTATACGACCTGAGGATCGAGCCCAAAGGGACAAGAATAAGCAACAGGAAACAGGATTATTAAATATGAAATGAAAAGTATTCAAACAGTTATAAGACTGTAAACTACGGACTGAAAATTAGAGCAGCCCTCAAGTGACTGCAGAAACAATTAAAAAAAAAAATGAAATTTGGGGTTTTTTTTGTTCATAGCAGTCATTCAAAAACATAAAATTGAAGTAAAAACATAGATTGTTTTGACTGCATCACTGAGTAGCACTAAAAGAAAAAACACAAATGAAACCAAATAAACCCCAACACCACATACTTCTTATTTTTAACCACAAACAAAACAGTGCTATTCTTGTCACAAATTGTGCTATTGCTGATCACTGGAATACACAGAAAAGCAGTGTTCAACTCTGGCAGGCATGTAAATGGCTTATGAAAATAACACATAATCAGAGACAAACTATCTTCCTTATGCCCAACACATTTGTCCGAGCAATAATTTACCATTACAGTTCAGATATTTACTAAAGCCACCAAAGAGACAAAGCCATTCAGTCCTAAAGGTTTCTACAATTCTAGCCTTGTGAAAATCATTAAGCTGTCTGCATTATTGAACCATTTCTAAATGACAGGAAGTCTAGTTCTGAAGAGAACACGTGAAATATAATCTAATTACTGCATGCATTTGCATCAATAATTGAGATTTATTTGTTTTTAAAACCACAGATGCAAATTTTTACTACTTTGTCATTATCTTTAAGCAAAAGGAAATTTGATTAAAAGGCCATTAACAATTTCAAATATATGCCTTTTTATCTAGGATTTTGTATATAGTTAAGAAAAAATAATGCATATACGAAGGCCACACAAAAAAACAGCAGATCTAAAAGAAAATAATAAGGATATACAGCAGTTTGGGCTTTATTCCACAATATCTTAGTTTTCCTTATATAGTTACCTAATTTGGAACATTAGAATTGGTATGCTTTAAACAAATATGCTGAGTTATTTACATTTTTACAGTGACTCACCATGGTGGCATCCTCAATAATTGAGTAGTTTGCTTGGTGCAGGTAATGGTGCAATATATTACACAGTAAACAAGAAGGATTTTCTTGCAAGAAACGAGCCACTTTGGTGAGCCTGTTGTACTTGCTTCTCAGAGGAAAGTGCACACTTTTATTCTAGATTGAAATGCAAACGTTTTTCACACATTAATATACTTGCAAACAGAACGTGCATGTGAACAACAATTTCAGGTAACTTTTAGCACAATATCATTTTGAACTTCTACAATAAAATCTTGATACATGGATATCTAGCATAATTTTAAAAAGCACTATATGAAAAATATAACATTTGAAGTTTATTTATATGGTAACAAAGCAAAAGGCAAAGTTACTTCTGGACTAAAGGACACATATGCAAGAAAAATACATAAAGCAAAATACATAAAGTGAGTTTACAAAGGGGACTGCTGCAAAGGTTGATTTTGAGTCCAGCACAAAACTAGTCTGACACTAAGGTCTGAGACTTGCACAAGATGGGATCTAAGCAGGTATCACCTCTCAAAATCTTCCCACTACATGGTGCTAATTAAACCAACAGCAGAAAACTGCCTACACACAAAGAAGCTCCTCATCTCATCACAGTAAGACACAATTTGTCACAAGAGATTTACCAATCCTAGTTTTCAACAACAAAAACATCTGTTTTGCTCTTCTTGCAAGAATTTTTCACTCTCGGTTGGTTTGTTCTCCTTTCTTTTAATAAGTGAATCTGATACGCGCAATGATTTGATACGCTGCAGAGGCACAAAGTTCACATTTTTCTCCCAGAAGATAGCCTGAATAACTCACAGTTCAAACCTTCAAATTCCATAAATTATACCAAATACCATAACCATACATCTTTCAAGAGAGAGAACCTCCAGTTTTACAAGATGTGCTCCTGTGAGAAGCACAAGACACTGTCACTAGTAACAGCTGATTTTGTTCCCCCTGCTTAAATATAGATTCTGTACAAAAAGCAAAGGCAGTAAATCCTTGTAACCAATTCTTGTCAGTAAACCATCATAAAAGGCACAGTATGAAACTCACTGTGCAAATAATCGGATCTCGAAATGAATATATACAAAGAATTACACTGTTCTGATTTCCATATTGGCTCTATAAAGTTCATTTACCTCTAATGCTTCTGTCATAATGCAACCCATAACAGCACAAATTCGCAGGGTTCCTTCAGTCTCTAGTTTATTTAAAGATGATTTCACTTGATCAATGGGAACAAGCCAAGCACCAACTGCTGGAGTTGCAGTACTCAGGAGGTTCAGCTGCCTAATTGAGGAAAATAAAAAAAAAAAAGAGACATTCACATTCAGCAGCAGTACTAAGCAAGTTTTACTACTACTATTATGAATTACTTTCAAAGAGGTAGAATACAAAAGAACAATGTTAAAAAACAATGAACATAAACTTATATTGCAGAAAATGACAACTAGCAATAAGTACATAATTCAGATTTTGTTTTACATACACATCCATGATTCCATACACTCCTGTTGTCACTATTCCCCACGTTTCCTATTCACACTCTCTACTGCAATCATAAAATTTGATATTATCAAAATTAATTGAATTCCAAATTAATTGTTATATAACATATCATGAATAATTTTTGCTGAAAGACTGAGGCAAAAACTCTTAGAAAGAAACCCAAAAACATATTCTAGTTTATTGCTGTGTAGCAATGTTTGTTCTATATTTTCATGTTCTGTTTATTCTGTATACATGCAAAAACAGTTTTACCAAGTTCATTTTGAGCTTTAGAGATGCTTAAATATCTATAATAGAGTATCTAACATTATAAGTGTTCAAGTGTTCTCACACAAACACTGTATGAATAACTCCTAGAAAGGGTGCAGTGGTAATAAAATTGCCCGTTTAAGTACTAGATTGAAGACTAAACTAACAAGCAGTTCTCCACTCACATCTCTCTTAATCAAAGCCAGTTTTCTCCTCTACACCCCTCTTCTCCTTCAGAAATCTAATTCTCACTGCAAATGTTTATTTTTCATGTTAATCATCTCTAAAATAATATCTAAACATTTTCTATCAACACCTCCATATATATGATGGCAATTACAAACTGAAGCAAGAGTTACTGTGACATACATACATTCCAAAGCCATCTCTGCCAGAGAAGTGCCGTTAATTACAAAGTTAAATTCAGAATCTACTAAATACAACTGTAATTTACCAAAGCAGAAATGATGTTATTTTCTTTCAAGTCAGTTGAAGTCATACCTTGAAAATACATGGGCTGGAGATCGCACATTGGTGGGGGCTGCAAAGCTAAACCAAATTTCTTTGATCGTTAACTTCATGCTGCAAGAGTCAGGTGGAGGAGGCATCAAAGGGATATCTTTTTTCAGATCATCAGATTCAACGCCTTCGTCCTTAAAATACAAAACATAATCAAGTCTTTTCCAAAGCAGTTAATGTTAAAAGGCAGTAACATATTCTACAGTGCACTGTTTGCATTGAACAGTTTCATATCCACTTAGGCAAACAAAATTAATGCTCTTCACCAACTCTTCCAAGACCCTACTAAGACACGTTGCAGAAAGCTAAAAATTTAATGCACAAGATGGGAGTTTGAATTCAATTGGTACAACAAATCTATCAATTTTCAGTTTTAAACTACAAATTATAATCACTTTAAAGAAGTACAACCTAAACCCAGTCATATTTATCTAAGTACATACATACCTGCTCATCTGAAACTGAGTTTCCATTAATATCTGAAGAGGGACTTATTCTATCACAAGGAAGGTTATCATCAGACACATCAGTATTGTAACCACTACCAGTTGGAGAATCTGAAGAGTTATTTGATGCAAGCAGTCCACCTCTCTCAGTGGCACTTGATTTACCCATGACTCCAAATGTATTATACAATACTGCACCAGATTGTCTTCCTCCTAAAAAAGAACATACAGCAAAACTGTAAATGTTTGCCACACATATATTTCTATTGTTACATCCCATACTGTACTTAAAAAGAGAAATAAATGCTTCTGATTAAACAAGATGCACTATCAATTTACATACAATTTAAAATCTATTTCTAGCTTTCCGTAGATTTGAGAAATTGAAGCCAATTTCTATGGAATTAATTTCTGCACTACGGTAAGTAGCATTGAAGACGAAAAGTATATTTATTATAGAATCTACAGTGTTACGTGATTTATGTACAACAGCTGTATCCTTTAGTATTATCTATATTCAGCAATTTTAAACTGTAATTCCTCAACCAGAAGACCCAGCAGCACAACTGTTATCAGTTGCATAAAACACAGAATATAGAGCACACACAGTCTTACCTTTTATAGTTAAATTTTCAATTCCACATTCAAACATTATCCAACCCCACTTCTCTTGACTAGGACCAATTCGAGTTACATCTGGAACAGCTTGTTGGTCTGTTTCATCCACAAAAGTAAACTCATCCAACTCTTCCAAAGTAAAAAGAACTTTCGATTTTCCAAAAGGAATTGCTGTTATTGCACAAGTCCCAATATCTGGAAACAAACATGTTTAGCACCAATTACTAAATGAAAGAAAAACCTCACATCTTCAAATAGCAATCACGTTTACAGTTTTTGAAAGTGTTGCTTGTTTATTATAACTCAAATCAGAAGGAAAAAAAAAGCAAAAATCTACAATAAGCAAATTTTAAAAAAGCTGTATCGTTCTTCAAGTCTAAATACCTTTCTCCTAGAACGTTTATTTGGGCATGGTAATTTCTAAGTGTGGAAAAGCAAGGAGCGAATAACATCAAGTTGAACTTTCAAGACATTCCCAATCCTAACACAACTGCCTTCTTAATCTTTTTATAGTCATGGTTCAAAAGACAGGCATACAAACAAGCTCTTCAGATTTTTATCTAAAAGTGGCAATCAGCCTGAAATTATTTTATCAAAAAGAATTCCTAGCAAGTACCTCAAGTTTAACAGCAACAGTAATAGTGACACTGACAGTGCTCCTGTGTAAGACACATAAGTAGAAATGCATGGAGTATTAACTATAGCATACTTCACAGATACTTAACACAAACAGTTTTTGATTCCTTATGATCTTTGCTGGATACTGGAGAGGACAATGCCACCTTGATTTCTTTGATATTAGGACACAGCCTAAATATAAATCCTTTCTTAGAGTGACATTTCTGAAGGAACATTTTAAATAATTTTGTAATTGCTTCGTATTACCTCTCACACAGAGTTAAATGCCAAATATCTGGGGAAAAGAACCATACTAAGTCAATTTATATTCCACTCACCAAACTCATACTCTGCCTCTGACTGACTTTCTCTAGAAATGACATTTCTAGAGAATGACATTTCTCTAGAATGACATTTCTCAAACCTTTTAAATAGAAGATGAGGTTTTCTAGTTAGAATTCAAGAATTATCTGGCCTTCTTGAATATCTGCAGCATACCTAACACATAACATTACTGCCAAAGTTTCATCCATAACTAAATTGATTTGAGCTAGCCATTTTAATATTCTTCTACTGACTTTGTTTTCCACCATTTTCATTTGCTCACTAGTGTTCACACAGGCTTTTTCTCTTGAGTGATCTTTAATCATTCTTGTGTTAAAGAGCGTCTCCTTTCTCACGTCCTACAGATTCTTCCTACTAGCTGATAAACTAACTTCTTCCAGGATCAGAGGTTATAGCAACTGAACTGAATTCATAATCTCTTGAAGGAACTACCTTAACACTAATAAGAATTAACACAATCAGGTAGATTTCATTTTCCATTTTATAGATACAGTTAAAAATCTACCACTTGTCAAGCTGAAACTGACAGTACAACGTTACACGCTACACCTATCTTCAAAGTGCTAGAAAGTACTAAAGAAGCCGATAAGCATAATTCATTCCAAGTATCAGGTGACAAAAAAAGGGCAGATGAAAAGGAAAGAGGAGCTGGAAGGAAGAGAATCTAGGCATTAAATTTTACCAGCATACGTCCATCTTTACCATGTAACCACACAAGCTGCTTAGAAATCCATCTTCATAGCTTTCACTTTCCCTACGCTGAAATCAGCATATCAGTAAAATAACTCAATGCAAATTAGAGTAACCCATTTCAAAATTCCTTTTAGACTACCTGAAAAATTTCCACATTTAAGTGTCTTTTCATATGTGTTGACAAAAAAATGAAATCAAGGCAAACTCTCACTACTTGCCTCTATGAAAAATGTTATTTCCACAATTAAAAAACAATAATAATAATATTTACCTGTTGTATCAAGGCCTCTAAGCTGTCCATGAACACGATGGATATTCAGTTTAGCAGCAATTTCTTTTCCTTTTTCTGCTCCAGCATTGGATCTCAGTGAGCCAGAAGACTGGGGCTGCATTTTACTAGCTTGGATGTAACGATCAAACGTGACAGAATTCCTCCCAATCTCTGCATTGTTTGAAGACTCCTCAACTATACCCCTTTGAATATAGAGGAGAAAAGACTTTAAAGCAAATCTCTGACAGACATGGTTCACTGGATTATTTTTGTTTTAAATTTTAAGTCATATTGGCATGGCAGCATTATAAATTCTTTGTAAGGTTTTAAGATAATTAAATTTCGATTAAAAATTAATTTTATTCTGTATAACATAATTGAGAAAGAGTTAGAACTTAAATTCCAAAATGATTATAGATGGGTTTCTCCATTTCTCAAAGAAATTGCAGTTTTAATTGCAGATATTAGATGTTAATTTATACCATATGGAAAACATATTTTATTGTTTAACTCGTTCATGACAGATTTTTTAATACTTCCTTTCAGAATTGCAAGCTACATTTCAAAAGAATTGTAATCACTTTAAGTCTTTTGATTAAAAAGCAACAAATAGTGAATTTTATTCTTACCTATTCATACGAACTTGTGTAGCAATTCGATCAAAGCACAAAGCTACTAATGAAACATGAGTCACAGTTTTGCCAGAAGAAACCCCTGGGGATTCATCTACAGATGCTTGTAGTAAACACAAGTTCACCTAAATGGAAAATTTCACCAAAGAGTAAATAAATTTAGGGAAACATGTTACATCACAAACTTCTGATACAATCTTACTTTATAAGCAAGATAAGTAGTCTTATACTTCTGAGTAAAAGGAAGCTTTTAAAGATAAAAGACATCACTGATGTCTTCACACACCTACATAATAAGATTAGGCAGCTCCAAAAGAGTCTACACTATTCAAAACGTTAGCTACCTATCAAAAATCCATAGTTTCAATTAAGCTTTCCAGGAACTGAAAGGGATTCAAAAATAAGGGTAATTTATGAGGAATACATCTACTGAATAAGTTCAATGAAGAGTTCTTACCTTTGGTACAGTAACATTGGCCTGAAGGCCTTTAATTGTCACATTATCTTGCTTAAGTGAGAGATTTGTCTGTGCTGGTCCCTGGTTTGTTGTGCCTGTAGTAGTAGCGTCTATTTTTGTTCCTCTAATATCCTGTTTGGAAGATAGCTTGGAAGGGAAAAAAGGGTTTTACCATTTAATAATCTATTCTCATTAAAAGTCAAAGCTCCTATGCTGAAGAGCTTCAGTAGAGTTTATCAGAGCTGAGCTACAAAGAGATTCTGACTTCAGTCAATATGCAGTGCCATGATTTCTAGAACAAGGACTGTAGCACTTAGAGATAGGTTATGTTTAGACCCCATAGGGTAGCAATGGTACCCATAGAATAGCTTTCAGATGACCAGAGCTCAGCTGAAAGTTTGAATTCAACATGTATTGGTTATACTGGAAAAAATCATCATGAAGAAGATAAGTAGTGTCAGTTACACTATGAAATCAAAGAAACTCTAATTAAAAAAATATTAACTTTGTCATTATGTTAGACAGAAAGAATTCTTAACTTTGTAGAACTACCATACAACTATTTTGAAGCTGAATTAATTTTATAAGCTATCAGATTAACTGCAAGGAAAAGCACAGACTCCCACAGCTTTATGCAAACTTTCTTCTATCTCACCAAGACTCCCTTCCCCTTCCTGACCGCCCTAAATGCATTATGTATTATGTTCATATCTGCAATACATAAGAATGTCAGTTATCATGTCAGAACACGATCTCAGGCAAATTATTATTGTTACTGACTAGATCATCCAAAGGGGAAAAAAACTTCACTTCAGTCCCAGAAGTAGGAGATTTTTCTGGTCATTGACTATGAAAACATGTATCAAGATAAAATGTATTTCTAATTGGTACAGTAATTAGGTCCTGTACCCTAAAACACTGAATTCAGTTAAATCTTTCTCAGTGTAAAATAAAGAAAACAGTATTCTTCCAAAGTTTTGGATAATTTTCTAGTTCCCTTCCTTACATTTTCTGAGAAGCTTGTTTTGCTGTTCTGTACAGCATCTCGAAGAACTTTGCAATGAAGATCATCAACAATGGCTGCTGGATGTCGAGAGCTTGCACAGTGCACCATTGCTTCTATATACCTGTGAGAGAGAACAAGCCCACAAAGGATACTGAAACTTCCATTTTCACATAATGCACCGCGCTTAATTAACACTGTAAGGAGAAAAATTAAGTACTGGCAGACAGAAACTGCAATTCCCATGTCAGCATAACATCCTTCTAGCTTTTTTACAGGAAATGCAAAATAATATTCAATGTACACTAGGCAATGCCATATCATTACTCACGTGTTATTCAATTCTTCTACCTAATCCTTTGCTCAACTCAACAACTTTGATTTCAAACAACATTTACAATAATCAACCAACACTGAAGTAGCAAAAAAAAAAAAAAAACTAATTACCTGTCCAATGCCTCTGCAACAAGAGGAGTCAGAACTACATCTACAGTTCCTTTTACTTCTACAATTGCTGTTGTCCTTGTCTGGAAGACTGGATGATCTAATGTCCATTCTTCTGTTATAGTTTCATCATCTGTATTTTCTGCAGACTTCTTATCCAAAGGAGTGTAAGGTGTACTAAACAAGTCAAATACACATTATTAAACTAGATTTGCAAAAAATATCAAGGTGACTATCAGTAAACACCTGTCCATTATATATATATATATATATATTTAATACTTTAATAGAATACCAACAGTACTAAAACATCAGTCTTAGATTGTAGATAGATCTAAAGCAAGGGAAGAGTCTACCTACATTAGTAGAGTCAACTGCTTCATGCAGTAATTAATGAGACTATTCAGAATAAAGTGATGTGAGGTTAGAGAGTCACATACTAGAAAAAAATTTTTTGTCAGGAATAGTGTTTAATCAGATCTTCAGCTTGCAAAAATTCTCCTGAGGTACTCTTGGTATGATTTTAATACTCAATAAAGTGCATATAACAAGAAGTTTATTTTTCTGCTCAGCTCAGAAAGGACACAAATAAAATTCCAGGCCAAAGTTGTTAACAAGATTCAAGTTGTGCTTTGGGCAGTGCAATAGATAACTGCTATAAGCATTTCCCAAAATTACCTAAGTAAATTGCCAATTCACAGTCTTGAAAATATGCAAGCAAAATCATCTGATGATTTCATTTTGACCCAAACGAAATGTCTTGTAACAATACACTCTGCTCTAAAAGAGATCTGTACTGAAAGTACAAATCAAATTTGGAAAGGTCAAAGTGTTTAATGAGCATCAGGCAAATCCTACTTCGAAAAAAAAACAACCACATATGCAGTTATGTTACGCAGTTTCAACTTACTTAGATGTTGATCCTGTAAGCTGCATGCCTCTGTCCAGTAACGAATTAGCTGTGAGACCCTGCTTAACAATCTAAGAGAAAAGTACAAAAAATATATTATATTCCGTCCATATATAAAAAAAACACCCAAGCAATCTTTAAATTATGACTCTTCTTCCAGGTTTTTCTAAAAGAATCTCTTACATCCACATTCTCCAAAATAATGTAAAAAAAAACTTCTTCAGTTTCACTTCCTAAATTATTTGAGATATTAGATTACAAAAGCCTTGCAAATAATTGATTAAAAAGAAGGATTTTAAATACTCATCTAGTGAAGATTTACATGAACAGATAAAGCTTTTGCTACAGAGTGATAACAAGATTAATTTATGGATCTTAGACACCTATTATTTATCAAGTCATTTCCATTATGCTTCACATATTTCATCTCAGCTCCTTCCTTAAACACATCTACTCATTTTACAGATGTCACTGGAGAAAAGAAAAAATAACAAGCATTTACAGAAATAGTATTGTAAATCTAAGTATTTCAATTTTACTCTGAAGTACTAACCATCTAACACGTATTTCATCAGTACTGAACGTACTGCTGCTAAAATCTATGTAACGTGTATTTTAAACAAAACCCACATAAATATCCTTCATGTCACTCAAGAGGTAGCATTTCTAATGTTCAGCACATATCCTACCCACACAACTCTAACACTTTTCTTTAGCACAATATACCTGCCACACAGCCTAAGATTCAAAGTCAGAAATCCAAGGTATTCCTTGACTAACAGCCAAGCCTCAAGTGTATCATGACTCTATACAACATGTGTATTAAACAATCTGAACTTGTTTCGAATTCTTATTTCTTTTTCTTCTTCCTGTATCTTTCATACCTTAAAAGTAGGGATAGAAAGTTGCTCAAAAGATGATGAACTCTCTTCACTTGTTGGTGTGTCAAGGTCTAAAGGGCGATGTAATGAGGATTTTGAAGTTCTTTTGTTAGTTGGATGCTTTACTGACCAATTGATCACCTGGAACTGCGTAAGATAGTTCTGGTAACATGCCATTACAGGCTGCTGGGAAGTTATTTGTTCACTTTCTACAGTCTTCCCAGATTCCATGACATAAATGTTCTCAATATGCTCATCCTCCCCTCCTAGAGCTGAAACAAACGAAGTCTGTGAAGGATGAGTCTTAATTGGCAACGTTTTAACATCTTGATTAATTTCCCCATGGACAGAACTTGTTAAGGGTCCTTCCACACTGTGATAAATCGATCCTCTGCTGTATTCAATTTTCTGAGCTTGCTTTTTTCTCTTTTTTCTCCCTGGGTAAGTTCCTGGACCTTCATCACTACTAATTGGCTCAAACTCTTCTGCTGCAGAAAAATAAGCTTCACTATCAGCCATTGACATACTGGAATCCATTGAGCGATACTGGTGAAATGAATTTGAATCTGCAGATGGAGTGTAAGGAAAAGAACCAAAGCTCCTCCTTTGCTTTGGGGAGTCTAACACATTCTCATCACTGCGAGACACATCACTACTGAACTGCACGCCAACTGGAACAGGCTGCTTGTCTCCGTAAAAGGCTGCTGTGAGGCTCTTGGTGCTGCCAAGCCGGGTGGAACACACAGACGCCTGTCGTTTCAGAGGAGACCTCATGGGAGACTGACCAACAGGCCTTTCCTGGCTGCTAGGGGACGCAGGGCTTCCCTCCGCACCATCAGCTGAGACACTGAAAAATACATAAAATAAAATCATAGAACCATAGAATGGCCTGGGTTGAAAAGGACCACAATGATCATCTAAGTTTCAACCTCCCTGCTATGTCCAGGGTTGCCAACCACTAGACCAGGCTGCCCAGAACCACATCCAGCCTGGTCTTGAATGCCTCCAGGACTTATTTTATTCTTAATGCTTCTTTTTACATTACAGGAGCTGTCAGATGCTTCTGTGATTTACTGTTGCATAGCAATTATTTTCACAACACTGATTACATATTAAATTCTGAGACTTGTTAGTCTACTTGTTTACATATAGATAGACATAAGTGACTGGTAATGGCAAGTGTTGTTATCACACATGCTGGAGTTTCTACCCAAATCAGGCATTTATTCCCTAGCAGGGGATCCAAATTTGCATTGAAACTAGGAAGCATATTTTAGCAGTGCCGTTACAAGTAACCAATACTGAATCCATTGCAAAATATAAGGTGTGTAAAGTTCTGTACTGAAGTGCTGAAGAGTCCTTCAGTCAGGATATTACTAACCTTCCATGAGCATCTTCTCTTTTTGTACCAGACAAGAACTCCTTCTGTCCCAAGTGATCCTCAGCAGTTGAAGATGGGCTGTCCTTCTCACCTGCAAGCAATGGGAGGGCAGCACTGGAACTGCTCGTTTCCTCTGAAGATGATGAGGAGCTATGGGAGCGCAGTGGCACTTGGAGGCTTAGATGCTGTGCCTTTCTTTCTATTTCTATACCTATAGATCTACAATCCCAATCCTTTCGTTTTACACCATTTGTTTTACCTAGGATTGGAAACAAGAAAGAAAAACTGAACATCTGATAGACAACTACAGTGGTCTCTTTGTTGCTCACTGAAATAAGAAGTTTTATTAAAAAAAAAAAAAAAAAAAAAAAAGCCCTCATTTTGAAAATGCACACACATACTAGCATGTTTCCTAATAATATAAAACCAGAACAGCAAAACATCAAATTCTTTTAATAGACTGATTTCTAGACAAGTAAAATAGACACAAGTCAGAAAGCTTCTTTTTAATCACAAAGAAGCTGCATGTTAATATAAAAATTCAGCATATGAAAATTTGCTCATTATTATCAATCCACTGTCTTCTCTCAAATGGGTTCCACCACAGAACCCTTTTCAACTACTCAATAGCCAGAATTAGAAAGACCATAAATACCAATGTGAAGTTGGGAAATGATTCTTTTGGGCAAAACCGAATGATGTTACAGCACAATGCATTCTCACCATCTAAAATTTTAGGAATCTCTTTAGTAATTATCCATTCTCCTGGCTGCAGTAATGACTGACCATAAAACATATCAGATTCTGCACTTGTACTTGAGAAAGCAGAGCTGCTTGAAGGCGTCAGTTCCTCCAGCTTGAAAAAGTCCAGTCCTGTTAGTGTGCCACCAAAGAATCGACAACCACCCAGGCAGCCACACTTGTTTTTGCTTCTCTTATTCTTCAAATTGTCATCAGGCCACAAAAACCACAATCTACACAAGAGCAGGAAGGAAAAGAAAAAAAATAAAACAGAAACACAACCACATCACATTTAGTACATTTAAAATTAGTTAAGACAAGATAAAAAGACATACACTAAAATACACTCAAATGCATCTCCTCCAAACTGCATCTCTTACCTTTTAGTTCGGTTATCATGCATCTCCAAGAAACGCCTCTGCACTTCATGTTTAGAAGGATGATCCGCAGCTAAAGCAATGTCAGCAGTGATGAGCCCCAAGTTGACAGATCCAGCTTCCAGCCAATATGCCCTCCTCAGGATTGGCTGAAGACCAGTTCTGCAGTTGTTCACCTGCTCAACATATTGTCTCAACTGAAGATCTTGAATAGCAGCACTTACACCTTCTCCAACAGACTGATTGTGGAGGTTGCAGTTTGCAATACGTATAGTACCCATCTGAAAACATAAGTAATAACATGAACTCTGAATACATGAAACTTAAAGAAAAATTAGCCTTAATACAATTAATATAAAATCTATTTAATTCCAGGAAGGCTTCAGTAAACTACCGTCTCCGAAACCAGTTTTAATAAACTAAAAGCAAGTGCACACACACACACAAGAAGGCAAGGTTTCAGATAGTTTTCAAACAACAAAAACAAAGTCTTGACTTAGGAGTATTTAGTTGTTCAAAGGGGGGTTCAAAGAGGTTCAAAGAGAATTCCCAATTTTAGGCATGTTATAATGAACCTTTAGAAAATTAAATCATTATTAACTTGTTTGCTGTAATCATAAAAACCAAGAAATCTGAAACGACATCACTGTCACCTTTGACTAAAACACTGCATACTTCCAATACAAAGCTGCATTAACTTGCAGAATACAGACATTTAATGCCACACCTGATAAATACTTCAGTGAGAGATTCACATTAAATAGTGCAAAATTCAAAATGGAAGAAACTTTAAGTCTTGAGCCTTAATTCTGATCCATATGTATTGTGCTGTAATAGCCTTTTTATGATCACAATCTACTTTTTTTATTGGTACAGCTCCAGTAGTTCTGTTGATTCAAAGAAGAGACCATCCATCTTCTGCATCTGGAAAAAGTTCTTGCTTTACCTTCGCGCTCAGCTATGGAAACTGCTCCCCTCACAACCAGCCTACCCGTCCATACAGAGCCAATCCTCTCCCGCAGTACTGAACCCCAATAAAATATGATATAGCCCTGTCACATGTCTTAAAACAATCTGAAGGTCGATGAAGTTTTCTGCACAGCTTCATTAGTTTCCAAAAGGTTTCCATGAAACACCCGAACCTTTCCAACTTAACATTCAAACTTTTCAAAGGGTAAGTAAGGAAAGCTGCAAAAGAGCCCAGCTATGGAAGAGCAACTCATATAGTTAAATTTTTACTTCTCATCTTTGTCACAAACCATAACGAAACACTGAAAATCCTTTTTTAAATATGAATGGAATGCATTAGCAATATAATTTTCTATAGCGGTTCAGGTTATTAAGCTGCTTTTGAAAACACTGTCATTCATATTTATGCCTGCAAACACAGTTAATATTTGTGCTGATGCATTATAATATTAGACTCAAAAGATTTTATAGATGAAAATGCTTTTTCTTTTTTTTCAAACTGCCACAAGGTACCCAGCCACTCAAATGACAAGACATCCTATCTCAGATCACACAAGATGTCTAAAATAACTGCCACTGTTCTTCAGTTAGATTCTTGCACATAATATGAAGCTGACCCCCAAGCATTAGATATCGAGTCCAATTTTATAACTAAATTTATTACTGGACAGCACAACTTCTAGTCACTTAGTAATTCCAGTCAGTGTAATACTTTAATGCATTCCTATATCATCTCTTAACTTCCATTTTGCCATAGTTTTCTCTTGTATACAATGAGAGAGAATGTCAGCTCTTCTCTGTATATTGTTTTTTGAACAGAAACACTTTGCACATTTTAGATTTGGTCTGGTAGCAACAGTAGTATTTCTCCCATCTCTGCCAATGATCTTAGTTCAGACAGCTGTCTCACATAACATGACTGTGAGTTATCACGCAGTGAGCTGTATACATTTTTTTCTCAATCATTTCCAGTTGCTGAGTTACTAACTTATAGAAAAAATTCTTAACAACTCTCAGATGTAGACAATAGCTTTTATAGTGTTTTAATTGTTTTAATTTATTATGCCAATCTTGCAGTTCGCATTTTTAATTCTGGAAGATAGACCATTTTCTGAGATCACTAATGGAAGTATTAAATATGACCAAAACTGAACTACTTCTCGCTCGGTCCAACCATTTTAACACCAACCTTCTATCACTTAGTTCCACTACAGTGAGCAAGACATAAAAAACAGGCAACTGTTACATCAAAAAAAAAATGCAAAGACCTCTATTGACAAAAATATTTTAATTGTTGTTACTAGTAATGTCTTTTACCTTTATGTTGGTGGCACAGCCATGTTCTACTACATACAGATCTGCACCATCCATGGCTAAGCGTGTCATTGTGTACTTTAAGTCATCAGATGTTGGGCATGGCCCAGGGATGCAGTTCATCTAAGAAAAAAAAAACACATCATAAACAACATCACAAAAACTGGTACCTATATGTTAAAATGGGGAGGAGGTCAAGAGATGAAATTCATGAATCACACTTTATATATTGCAAGACTTCTTAAGTCTTTAAGTGAATGTCCAAATGGATTCCAAGTGATATATATCAAATCTAGAATCCATGATAACATCTGTTTTCTCAGGCCACAATAGTAAGAGCCATGGAAGCCATAAGCTGTTAATTTAAGTCCCTCATCAAAGCACTATTTTAACAACAGAGAATAAAAGCATGGCAATGCGCCAGGACCATGATGAGAAGTCTGATCTTTGTCTCTTAAGGGAAACTGAAGCATGCCATTTGTCTCTTAACCATCACTGTAGAGCTAAGAAAATATGCATGACTCTTCCGGATGCTGTCTCTCAAGACAATTAATGTAGCACAAAAACATGGCGTAAATCCCCAGAAAAATTCAGGTAGAAATTGCTTTTCTTTCTAAAACATAATTAGCTATAATTTATCAAAGGGAGCAGCCAATCCGAGTACATGCTCCATGTGCCTTGATAACCTCAAGGTTGGGCTTATAAAGTTAAAAAATAAAAAAAAAAAAAAAAACCTGTTAAAAAAAATATAGTGAATAATTAAGATGGATAAAAGGTTACCTTAGAGTCACAAAAACGACGATCAATTCCATGCTGGCATATTATTACAGATTTAGGTCTTTCCAATTCAAACTCACGGCACACTACATGAAACACAAAGGTCTGCCCCCATTCCAGAAGACTTGCAAGCTGTAAGCAAATAACATGTCTAATAGTAAGTATGCAAAATAAACTTATAGTATTCAACAGATTATTCACAGAACATCACTAAAGGTTGGAAGGTTAGAAAGAGTAAAACCAAACAGAAGATCTCACCATAATATTCTGTCTTCATTACTTTGTTCAAACATAGCCTATTGCCCATTACGCAAGATTTATTTTTGTGTATACTAGAAGATGCACATGTAATACT
The DNA here is from genome assembly GCF_019232065.1 of Centrocercus urophasianus. Lineage (NCBI taxonomy): Eukaryota > Metazoa > Chordata > Aves > Galliformes > Phasianidae > Centrocercus > Centrocercus urophasianus. The sequence goes on along the minus strand of NW_024884475.1, from coordinate 36,305,928 downwards.
GTGACATGAACCTAAACAATCCCTAAATCACATCTTAATCTAAGGAAACAGCTTTACTTTTAGGGTTAGACAGGCATTTCATTGCAAAGATGGAGATCATCTTATTTCTCCACAAAAAAATGCCTCTAAATACCCTAATATCTTAAGGGTCCCTTCCAACTCAAATGATTCTGAGAGTCTATGAATTGAAATGTCATACCTCCTTGTATGTAAGTAACAAAGTTACACTCAGAAAACATTGAAGTAAACTGGCTAAACAGAATACGACTGAATCTCGCTGGACCTAGTAATTACCCAATTGTTGATTTAAATCTTTTATATAGTTAGCTTATTCAAAAAGGAAATGAATCATGACTGTCTAGCTCTATTATGAAAGGGAAACGGGTTTTCTTTGGCTAATCAAAGGAAAGGGGACTTTAAATCAGGAGCAATTTAATTGGAATTTAATATAGCTATGACTGTCCTCCACAAGATCTCTCGTCCTCCCTTTGGTTGTATACCTTCACAAATTCTTACAAGACATCACGCTATGGATGGAAAAAGCCAATGACCCTGAAAGAAGCAAATTCAAGTTCTGGTTCACATCAATGCTGACAACAAAAAAAGCAAAATTAAAATCCTCTGTGAAGTATTCAGTTGAGAATTTCTACAAGAAGAAAACTCTTAAGTTATATCAAACATTTAGAAATGTTCCTTAAAGATTGAACTATTTTTAATCAACTCAGTTTAAACTGAGCAACTACTGCTACAGTAAATACTACAGCTAATCTAAATCAGTAGTTGTAATTTAGGAAGAATCTCTACATAAGCCTGTATATGCAGCATGAAAACCTATCTGGAGCCTATTCTACAAATGCAATGTAATTGCCTGTAAGCCTTGTTTTGATTTTGTACGCTTAAATAAGTGTTTAAGCCTTGAAAATAACACCAATTTTTAGAGGAATATGAGGACGCAAAAATGTCTTAAAAATCAAGCTAACTACAGAATAAAATGTATATACTTTTCTCATGTTTCACAGCACAGTGACAAAGGAACCTTTTCTAAAGATCTCACAGCCCACACCAGAAATAAGACTAAGCCACTGGCCTAACACACGCTTGGAGTCACTGTTATATAATGGAAAAATGAAGACAGCATAAATGGCAGAACTAAATGACTGATCACTGTGAAAGCAAACTACCTTACAGTGGGGCCAAGCATTAGAAGTTACGCAGCTACCAGCTACTCTGTTTGAGAGCCCTGCTCATTCTACTTCCCCACAAAACGTTCCAATTGCCTCCTACTTTAAAACTTGGCTTTGTCAATAGGTTTCTATGGAATGTCAAAACTTTATCTGCAAGGTAAAATTTTTGCCAATTGTTGAACCTGTTATCCTCCTTCCTGATAGCATTCCTGCAAGCAAATGCCTATGTATCTGAATGAATGTTACAGGTGAGGGACAAGAAGATGCCTTTCAAACTGTAACCATAAATGGGTACTTAATTTGTTCTTTCCAGATTGTTAATCAGTAGGAGTAATGAACTTGAATCTCCAAAATTCAGCATCATAAAATGAAAGTGATTTTGGAAGAAGTCAAACACAATTTCACTAAGAATTCCTTACTTCATTTTTTTAAACAGAATTTTTCTCTCTGCTCTTTGTTACATTCTTTAGCTTATGGCTGAAAGGGTCCCAAAACACTGGATCTGTTTACAGAGAAGCATTACTTATTGTACGATCAAGCTTCTTTAAGAACAAGCAGTTACTGTGGTTGATTTTCTAATCAGTATGAAGTATATTAACATACATAGACATAACATGCATTTACACATATTATCATCAGCATTCACTGCTGATTTGTTCATATTTGGTAAATATCACTCTTTTAAATGCTCGTTTTACACCAGACATCATGTTATATCTAGGTGAATATCAGATTTGGCTCTGCTGGAATCTCCTGTTTTTTCCATGTAAATGGTTAGATTTCTAACCCACATACTTGAAGTTACTTAAGGCTGAGATTGCACATTTTCTGATGTTCATGCTACACCAGTTTTACAAGAAAGAAGGAAGTTGATATTTCATAGCCAACAGTTTCTAGATGATACCTGCGGTGCTGTAACTTTGGCAGTAAGACTTCCAGCCTGCACATCTATTAGCCACGCATATTCTAAAGTATCACTTCCAAGAGGCAAACCTTCTGCAGAAAACATCGCGTGGGCACGCAACTGCAGACCTGATAGACTAATGTGGCCCTCTCGAAGGACTTCATCAGCTGCAGGTCTCTGTCAAGGACAAGGTAACAGTTAAGTAAACTGCAAAGACTGTATAATTAGAAAGTGCAGAAAAACAAAAATAAAACAGTCAGATATTTTATATACACTCATATTCAGTTCCTAAACCCTGTTTACTTTTATACAGTCACAGAGTCCCAAGACTTCTCAGCATCACACATACAACAGCATATATGTAAATCTCATGTGGGGAAGGAAGCCTTATCTTTTAACCACTGGCAACCAACGTCAATTACCTTCCCTAGGGGATTTCCACCCTGTGACATCATTGGGAACATCTCTTAAATAGTACTGCAGTAAAATACAAAGAATGGAAGACCACATTTGACAATGGAAGGAATCAAGGTTAAAAAAAATAAATGACTTATGAATGTCTGCCGCAATCAGCCAACAACTGAAAAAAATCAGTAAATAAAATCAGAGACTGTCCTCTAAATTGCATTTTTCATTGAAGAATTTCTTAGTTAACTTAAAGCAAAGCTATTTAGCTGTAGATACAAGAACTCAGATAAAATAGTATGGCCAAAGAAGAAACCAAAAAGATAAAAGCTGCATAGACATACTCTAGGAGCTTGTGGTTACAGTGAGGTAAGCTGTGATTTAAATCCAATAAGTCAACAGCAAAACTTTTCTTTCCCTCCGTTTCAACACACTGCATTGCCCAGTTCGTTTTCCACCATCAGGAAACCCTTTGGAGCTGCTTAGCGAAGAAGAAACGCATCTTTAGATATCACCTGCAACCCAAGTCTCAATGTAGGGAAGCTATTCAAAACAACAGGAGGCCAACCTAACTGGCACTAAAACCATAAAGCAATGGTACTTGCTCAGTTCTGTAAAGAGAAATTCCTATTCTGCATACGTTACAACTATGGACTGCATTCTTCAAGGTTGAACTGCAAAGTATCAAGCAGTATTTTTGTGACACATAATATGAATAAGGGGTCAAACTAACAGGTTTTTTTAAACTGAAGTATGAATGCTTTCATCATTCAATGCCAGGAAATAACACCAGGTGTTTCTAACACACATAAACGGATCAAATCTTTCTTCACGATATTTTTAAAAACCTGCCTGCTGGTGTGTTTATCATTTAAATCAGTAACAATGCCCCACACAGCAGTCTCACTAGGAACCAATCCAGGAATGAGGAGCAGACAAAGAGAAAACAGCAAAGATAGCATAAACTGAAGGAAAGAAAATCTGTGAATGAAAGAACAGCTGCAGAAGTGTCTTGCAGTGTCACCTAAACACTCCAACACAAGGCAGCAGTAAAACACAGGGAAATGAGCTGCAAGCTGAAATTTCTCATAGCCAAGATGTGGTGCAATGTGCTGCAATGGCTGCTAGATAGCAGCACTGCAAGCAGCCTCATTCCCTGTACTCCCTCCTTTGCATCTAGGAACTCTTTTTGCTTTCACTTGATTAAAATCATTCTGGCTTTTATATTCAATCTGTCCCCCCTGATATTTGGGATTCTGAAAGAGAGTAACAGAAAGCCTAACCTATTTCTATATATATATACACACAGGGGCTGGGGGTGGATGGTTTAAAGTCTCAGGGCAATTAAATCACACACACACACAAAAAAAAAAAAAACAAAAAAAAACAAAAAAAAAACTCCACAATTAAGGTTATGGCTGCAACCTCATCTCTATTATCTCTATTTCCTTGTACATATGTACTGTGATTAAGTTACAGTTAGAAAAAAAACCTTAAAGTCATTCAGTGCACAAAATAGATTATTTTCTTAAATACATGGCTATAGAAAAGCTTGGATTCCCCATAGAATAATACCATCACCCCACTCCACACCCCATCAAAATAAAAACAAAACAACCGACCAACCAAACGGCAACAGAAATACACCAAAGAAAAGCTTGCAGCAGACATGGTTACCCCAACTGCAAATTCTCAGGACTTTTTTGACATACAGGTTTTATTACAGTTTCAAACAGCAATTCTCCTTGCCTCAGCTGCACCTGTCAAAAACAAGTCCTGCAATACAGACACTTCGCTCCAGAAACAAAGTTACAAGGGAAAGAGAAGTGCCTGCCCCGTGTCATGGTATATCCAATTTAGGCAGCTATCCCCAAAGACGGCTGTATTAATCCCATTGAGATCATTCATTTGCAATTCCTCCAACTCCACACCACCACTTTTTCTCAGGTTACTATTACAGATAATTGCAGTGCTGTACCCAAAGCCCAAGCTGCAATTCCACTTTCTTTGCTAATCAGAGCTTAAGAAAGTAACACTCTCAAAATACAAGGGCTAACACGACACAGCCTATGATGCTATTTAACTTCTTATCAGGACAGTATATTATTTCTTGCAGTCCCTTTCTCTTTTAGTCAGTTTACAGCCACAGGTTATATTCAAGGTACTTTTGTTCTTGTGCACTGGGTCCAAATCTGGAAAGTTTAAACAAGCATCAACCAATTTGTTCCATTAGCTTTCAGACATAGCAGAGAATAAGGGGACACGTGTCTTTGTCTGTGTATGGTTAGCAGTACACGGTGGTGTCAAACAGTGCACTATTATTTTTGGCAGCAATATATTTCAGGATACAGGGATTGAAAAACAATATAGCCTATAAGGCCCAGTGCAAGTACTGGGGTTTTAATGCAGCCAGCTTGTGCATAAATAAAACAAGAACTGAAATAGTCACCAGCTTCGCTGAGTAAGGATAATTGCTTGTGCTAATAAATTGCCACCTAAAATCCTCACTGAACTAAATTTACGCATGGGGGCAATTTTTGAAAAGTTTACTAATAATTACAGTAAAATTGTACATAGCTTACTGATAAGCCACAAGTAATGCTTAATTCTGTCTCTAATTATTTTCATTGTACCCTTACCAGAGGAAAATTACAGGTCATGCCAGAATCTTGATTGTAAGCTAAAGATCCAGCTCTGTGATTTATTCTAACAAAATGCATAAAAATGTGAAAGATGTAGTTATTTTATTTACTACCACTTTTCTGTTTGCTGCTTAAAGAAGTGAAACGTCTCCAGGCACTGCACAAAATTTACTTGAATCACTACCTACAATAGACCTTAAAGATTCAACATTTCTAAGACCAATCTGACTATTACTTTCAGTTTCCTAAAGAATCTTTTCAAGGAGGTTTCAAATAAAATTAAGAAAACAAAACAAAAAAATGTTCTACATGCCTTTCACTTCAAATGCATGCTGGAGAAACAAGAATAAAATATATATATATATATATGCATCAAAATTTTCTTTCATGTATGATTCAAAAGCCTTAAGCTTCGTATATATCAAAATAAACCATATTAAAATGGTTACAATTCCCCCAAACCAGATGCAACCAAATAAAATTGGCTAAATACCTGATAATTGTCATTCAGAAACAAATTCACTGGAGACAGCACAAGTTGAAGCATTGTTTCTCTAAATCCTTTCTTCATCTCAAAACACAGCCTCTCCAAGAAAGCTGTAGGGCACTCGGGACCATCAGGACTACAATGCTAAAGTTATAAAAAAAATAACATTAAAAATCAAATCAAACAGCCATTTCAGAATCTGAAAAAGTACAACACTGTCGAAGTTATTAGATTAGAAGCAAACCTGTAAGCAGTAAGCATGCTAGCTTTCCTTCAAGTTGATAATTAAAAAGAAATCTGTGCAACTTCAAAAATCTTTGAACAGTTATATAAACAGCAATGCAAATCCATCTGAGCTAACCCAAACCTTTATCTGGAATAGTTTTTAAATTCTTGGGAATCCCTCACAATGCAGCTACAAAGAGCAGGATATGTCATCAGGAGATAGCTTTACTATTCAGCAGAGAAATCACACTTTCAATCAAAAACAATGAACTCTGATCACATAAACCTATCTTCAGTTCACATTTCAGATAAGCAAAACCAACCATGTCCCAAACTACTTCAGATAGCCACAATTTTGCTGAAGAGTACCCATGCACTTTAAAAACACCTCCATAACCTAACCTCATGTTCTAGGGAGTTACATTTGCTCCAGATCACACAGCTGGAAAAAAAAAAACAAAAACATCAATTATAAGCAACAAAATACTTCAAGATTCTAAAGCTCTTACCACTGGCAATCGCCCATGCACTTTGTACAGATTAACAAGGACAGTAATATCCCATGGACGTAGACTAAGAGGGTGAACTGGCTTGACAGAGCTTTCATTTTCCTTCTTTTCATTTTCTACTCCCACAGCTGTCCATCCAGAGCTCGAAGATGTTGACAGAGACAAAACAGGGCTTGAAATAACTTCTTCAAAATCAGTATACATGTCATCTTCTCCAAAATAATTTTCCTAGGAAAATCAATTATTTGCAATTACTGTAGGGAAAACATTTTACAAAATTTTATGAAGGTTATTGCTAAGCTCTTCCCCTTCCTGAAATTCATCTGCCTGCTAAGGCTTCTTCATTCTTTTCAAAGCACAAATCTGTAGAGCAAGCAAGCAAAGAGGAAATGTACAACACAGAGAAAGCAAGCAATTGCAAAATGCTCATGTCCTTGGAAAAAGATCTGCAGGAAAAGACAGGCACATTAGCAGACCTGACATGGATATGGATATGCAATTTTATCGTCTCATATTTAAGTCTCCAAAGTATTTTTTCTGTTAAATACTATGTATGAATTAAGTACTGCTCAGTGCACAAAGCAAAAAGTTCATGGAAGTTGAGCAAAGTTAACTGGCTTTGCTTTTTAACGAAGTGAAAGACAGAAGTCACTGCGAGGAGACAAATCTTGAAGCTTTTGCTGTTGTTGTTGTTCTATAAAGGAGATCCAGCAGAGGGTGCTAGAAACTCCAGTTACTTATTCTTGGTACTTTCTACCAGGACTTGAACATCATTCATTCCCAGTAGGTAGGACATCCCTAGGGAGCACAAGACACTGTACCAAAAAAACTACCTCCAAAGAACAGAACACTTATGAAAACTGCATAAATCTCTCCCACATTTTACTTAAGATCAATGAAACTGAACTAAAAACAACAAGACAGAAAAATGAGCATAAAATCAAAAGACACCACCAATAATCTACCACAAGATGCTATCAGTACAGCTGGACAAAATGATGTAAACACTGACAGAAATGCTGAAAAGAACATTACATTTGCATTTTCAAAGATGAGTTATCTAAATTTTCTTTTGAGATTCAGAAGACAAAATCTGCACGCCAAATATCAAATCACCACGGGATCAAGGGATCTAATCTAACACTGTTTATTTATCTTCCCAGAGGAAACGAGTATTGAAGAAGAAAGAGCTTGTATGGAAAGACAGTATCACCTCACAAGCTTAGGAACTCCAAGAGGAGATCAATAAACAATTCAATAAACTGTGTCAAACACGAGTGGAATTCCTTATCACAATATATGACATCTTCTCAAGACATTCGCTATTGGCCTAATGTTGTTCCTGTTTCTTTGAGTGCCAATGTGAAATAATATATGAGCATATTTGCAATTCCTGGACTCTGCAAAAGCTTCCTTTTCTGCTATTCACTGCATACATGCAGGATCTTTATGTAAGAACTTAAAAGTGACTTCTTTAGTATGAGTCCTTACAAGTAATCACTAGCCTCAGAAAATTTCTTATCTCAACCCTAAATGAAATCATACAGAAAAAGGTTAAAACAAACCTTAAAAAAAAAAACCAAGAACAAACAAAAAACAACTAATAATTAAACAGAATACAAGCATCTCATAGTTATCTAATAGAAGTGACATGTTCAATCACCTCTGCCCCTGTCGTAACAAGTTCAGGTGAGGTAGGTAGGAAGAAATTCAGTCACTGTGAGCCACCCTAAAGACCACTAACAGAAGAGGACTTGAGATAAGCAACAGATGCTAGCATATTGAAGTGTAACAGAGTAACATCAAGGCAAGACAAAAAAATTGTTTCTAAATATTCCCTGAAGTAGCTTTTTAAATTCAATTTATTCTCACATCCTTTCCCTCTATGACCCCAAATGCAGACATTTCCAACAACCTGATTAAAACAAAAAACAAACAATCAGGATACTCTGCAGAACTTAAAATGCCCTAACGGCACAAATTCTGATACATCTTTGCATAAAAGTAGCTGTTAATGTACAGTCCAGTCGAAGATGCATTTTTATGTTTCTACATATTTACATGCACAACACCACAAAAGAAAAACTATGCTGATACAAGTCTACCTCTGTTCTGTAAGCCTTCTTATAAGCCTGTGCCAACTGTACTCAACCTAGCCATGCCAAACTAGTCCTTATGAAAGAACTAAATTCACATATTCTGCAGAATTCTGTCCATTTCAAACAAATCACTTCCCTTTCCAACATGTGGCCATCCATGAACATTGTGAGCTGTATTTCTTTGCTTACCTTTATAGATAGAAAGGCTTTTAGCAGTGGTCCATACAGAGTTATCTGGGAATCTGGAGAGAGTTCCAGTTCCACATGGAGCTTATCTGGAGGCAGCTCTGCGGGGTCGAGGGGAAGGCGGGTCGAAGCAGTGGGAGATGAAATCACACTCTCAGATGTCTTCTGTGAAGGCCTTAGCACAGATAGCATTGTTTCTTCCATTTCTGACACTTGGGAGAAAATGAAAACAGATTTTTATTAGGCTTCCACCAGACAAAATTATAAAAATACGGAAGCGTAATAAAGATACAACTTCTTGCAGCTTTCTGACTTGAATTCTATAACTATGATAACATATCTATGCTACAGAATGGATTTCTCAGATCTAGTAATCATGAGAATACAGTAAAACACAGAATATTTTTGTCAACATAAATTATGCAAGAGAAAAACAAGCCCGCAAGTTACAAAAAAAGATCAATTTATTTATCTTGTTTTTGAAGTTAAACAAGACCTGCTTTTATTTCACTGTAGCAGATTTCCCACAACCACATAGAAATTGCAGAGTAAACAGAAGTGAATAAACACCGCAAAAGATGTATGAAGAATCTGTTCTGAACCAACGACTCTGTATGCTACAATTTCCTCTCAAACTCAATTACTCTAGTAACAAAACAGTCCTGAAATTCAAGTTCTATTTCTTCTTTTTACTTGGACCTAAGGAGAAGCTTATTGTCTTTTTTAAGCGAGGAAAGACCAGGAAAAGGAAGTGAATAACTCAGGGTTGTAAAGTGATTGCTGAAAAGCAAAAAGCTTTATGGGAAAGTCACAGAAAATTCTGTTCCAGATGGAGTAAGGGTTCAGGTGCTAATTTAATTGGGAGAATCAGCACATGCAGAACTACAGTGGGTACACACGTGTCCAGCAAACTACCTTCAAGGCTTTAACCTATAATTATTGCCTGTAATACTTGTTCAGTGTTTTCTTCATGTTATATCAGTTAGCTAAATGCCACAATGAGAAAACCACTTATTTGGAAATTGCACCTCTTTATTATACAACTTGTTTCACAGAGATTTAAAGCATTTTATCAATTGATTCAAAGGAAAATACCACTGGTTATTACTACAGCAAACACACTGTGTCAGCATCACAGCTCAAATCCAACTGTGGAAGTGTACTCAATTTTATTAATTGAAAGATTCCCCATTGAACAAAGCTGTAGGTGCAATTACCTGTGTATATACAAATGTCCAAATCCAGGTTGAACTGTTATGATTACAAGTAAATGCTTTCAAATCTGAAGTATGCAAATTTAACTCAAACTCACAGTCCAAAACAACACTCAATGAATATATGCACAATGGACCTTATTTATCCTGTTTCACACTCAAAAATTTGATTCCTTCTAGAACTCAAAACTTAAAAATCTTGTTCAAAACCACACCTTCAAACACCTGTTCATTGAGGCTTATACAAATTAGTCCTCCTTATTGTTACTCTACTACCACTTCTTCCACAGTTCCTCTCTTTATCCTCAACCCGAAAGACTTCCAAATAACCTCATATCATCTTGCATACCACCCTCTGCACTAAAAATACTATAATAATAAATAAATAGCACAGAGACAAAATTAGGGTATTTTGTAACTTTTATACATATATATTTCACATCTGGAACTTCAAATTGAAAACTTCTTAGTTAGAAATACTTATTGGACTCATAAGTCTAACATTCCTATCAATCTGCCCTGGTTTGCTTTACCAGCATGACTTTCAAATGCATGAAGGTAAGCCTATGTCACTGTATCTCATACAAATATAACGTATTTAAACATTAAAATCATAGGGAAAAGTCACAATATCACAAGGAAAAAGGTTTAGAAAGGCTGTGTAACATAGTACTGCCAAAAATGCTATATTTCACATTTATTAAAGTAAGTGATAATTCTCTTCAGGTAACAACCCATTAAAGAAACTGTTATGGATAAGGAGAAACTAACCATAGATGGTATCTCTTTTTCCCATAGGGAATTTGGATACTTTCTGAAATCTTGAATTGAAGAAAAATTTGTCAGATGTGAAATGAAAATTAGCAGTCCCACCTTTGACCAAAAAAAACCTGAACACCCACAAACAAAAGCAGTTCAGTTTAAAATGAATTTCTGAAAATTTAAGTAGTTAGAGCCAACACAATCACAGCACTTCCTGAAATGAAACACACTGGGAAGAAAAACGTATTTGCACTTACAGGACTGTTTTAACTGCTCATCTGCCTTTTGAGGATAAATTGGGTGCCACGAGTAGTCAATCGTAAACACAACGCTTGGGACTGTCCAGCATTCAACCCATCCAGCCCTTTTGAAAAGAAACATTTGTAGCAAAAGTTTCATCATATACATTCCATTAACATACTAAGTTGCTTTTCCACAAAGAAAATAAGTAAATATAAAAAGCCAATATAGATACATAAACATAAATCAAAACTAGACTCACTCTTCCTGAGTAATGTTCCTCCACTTGGGTTTGCCTGTTTTCTGACCACTTGGACATTCACCAGTAATGCAAGATTCAGGATTCATTTTATTAGGTTGACAATCTTTCACCAACATAAAAAGAGAATATTTGCTAGGATGACAATCTGGTAGATACAAATGAAGATCAACATCTTCTCCCTAAAGTCAAAGATTAATAACGTGAAAGTATATTTGCATTCATTTTCTGCATACTGCTCATTTTATTTACATGCTCACCATGCACCACAAAGATGGTGCTTGGTACATGATGGCAAGGTGATGCACAATGTCTCACTCTTTACACGACTGCTGACCACAGCTCCCATCAATTCATTATAATATCCCAAGATCTCTGCAGTTCTTAGCACTTATGCATCCAGTAAGAACACATCCTAGCAAGCTGCAAAACACAGGTGCACAGCTTTTGGGGATTTCAGTTATTCTTCTGTTCAATCCATAATGCAAAAATTCAGTCACTGGCCCACAACTTACCAACTTCCTAAAATCAACCACACGTTTTTTTTTTTCCTTCTTAATTTAAATACAGCCTTGCTTATTTTGCTATCAAATTAAGCAAGCTTACCAACATCACCTTCAACCAGTTTTTAACGTTAGTAACACTACACAACTTCTATTTTAAGGAAGACAACACAAGAAGCACAATGTTCCAAAGAATTAGTTTGGCACATTAAAAATACATTTGTTATTTTATAGAAGATAGCAAAAATCTGAAGACAAGTTTCCAAAACAGTCTGGATTTCCCATTCCAAATGTGTATATATTTATGCGTGTGTGTCTGTATGTCTGTATACATATCTAAAAACTAAAAAAAAAAAACCTAAAAAACTCCACGATTGGATGTTTCATGTAATCAAGAGAAATTATTTATTTCTGGTTTATTTAAAGAAAAATTATATGATCAGGAATCGAAAGTGAATATTTTTCTTTCAGGAAGGAGTTTACCCTGAAGTTCCTATCTGAAGAAGAAAAGGAAGTAAAATATTTCACATTCACAAAACAATTTTTAAAAAAAGAAGAAAAAAAGAGAGGTGCACTGAGAGAACAGAACTTACCTTTAAAGAGAATCTGGTATTGCATGTAGTTGGAACAAAGTCAGTGAAAGGCAGAGAGAAAACAATGTTTAATGTTTCTCCACAAGCTGCTAGATAAACTGGGAGAGAATAGGAAAAGCAAACAAATAAAACACTGTCAAAATGACTCCCTATGTTGTTCTTAGGCAAATATCAAATATATTGGTATAATTAAGGAAAAATACACGAACTCATGACAAAGGAAAATGTCATGCATTTAGAGTATAAACTACCAAATTATTCTGAACATTCAAAGGGTCCTCAAAAATGAATGCTAAAAATGTGATCTGAAACTACACTCCTAAGAGAAGGTACATATTTGCATGAAATGTACAAAACAAGTGAGGACTTGCAGCAGTTTCAGGATGGCTTATGAATTAACAACAGTAGTAAAATGAGTAGTTATCACTGAATGCACTTCATAGTAAACATGCTAGAATTTTTGTCACTGTGTGCACTGTTTCAAATCTTAAACTGACTTTACCATTTTCTTGTTGTTTGGTGGAACAGTCAATCCAGTTGTGTTGATTAGCTGCCCAAATCATTTCAAATTGATGAAACATGACTTTGAAGTTCCACATATAAGGAACAAATGAATAAATATCGGGTGCACTATCACTAGACCAGTCTTGGATCAAATCTAAAATTACATAAAGTAATAAAAGATGAGTTAGTAGCAATCAGGTGAGAGATTTCCTCTTTCAAGTTAACCTGGCTTTTAATAAAATGTAAATCGTCAACATTCATTCCTTTACAGAAAAAATGAGAAAATGAGGAAAACTACACACAACATCCATTCCTCAAGCAGATATTCCACACAGACTTCCTGTGAATCCATCCTCTTCCTTGCTCAGCTGTAACGGCATAGGTTTAATCATGCTTTCTAGATTTGCTTTATTCAGTAACAAGGTTTCAGATTTATCCAAAAAACAATGGATTAATCAATGTTTTCCTTGGTTTTCCATTCTAATACTATGAGCATCTATTAACTGTATTTCCTACCACCAAGTCTGATACAGCAAAACAATGTTTCTGAAGAAGCTCACCAGTTCATTCTGCATAGATTGGTAGATTACAGTATGTACAGTAGCACTCTATAAATGATGACTCTAGCCTCACTAGGATATAACTTTATTAGCATCACACCATGCTCATACTAATTAATCCTCCACTCAGCAGGGACTAATTAGAGCAGGCAGTGCCCCACTGATTGGGCTATATTCTTTCTATTTCTGCAGCCGGAACATTCAGCAACAGTTTGGTGATGCAGGGTTGTCTTGTGTACACGTGCTCTTCCTCATAAGCCAAAATCCTAAGGAGCAAATTACTTTGTCTCATCATCTGTCAGCCACACACACAAGACCTAAGCCTGAATAACTAAAAATCAGTCAGCCAAAGAAGAGAAATATCAGAGAAATCAACATCCTAGTGGCAATTATTAAATGAATCAAGAGCTCTGGTTAAAAAAACAAAACAAAAAAAACCCCACATCTTAAATTTAACATCGCTTAGCATAACTGCAGATCAAATTTTACTTAGCTGCTAGAAAACTAAATTATTCAGTGTATCCACTGAAATATAAGAATATCATGTAATTAGACACCAATAGCCCACAGAAGGTATTGGGAATCTGGTCCTCAGAAATAATTTGTTTTCCTGAAGATGTGAAATCACTGTATCTGCAACTGTAAGTTTGAAGAAGTGGCAAATAAAGAACGCTTAATTCGTTACATAACTTATTGAGTAAAGCAGTTACCTGTAAAGAAGCTTTTCTGAGCAAAGATAAAATGATATGTTGCTTTATAAACCTCAAGTTCACATTGCCATGTCTGTGGCATGTTCCATATCCGGGGATAACTGGCATTAATGTGAAACTGTGAAGATATCAAAGCACGAATTATTTGAAAACATGACGGCGTTTGACCCTGTAGCGCAGCAGTTTTCACATATGTACTTTGCTGAATAATTAAAACTCTTTTCCTGCTGAGATGAACAGAAGGCCTCTCCAGTTCCTTAATAATTTAATCTCACTCTCTGTCTTTCTGAGTTTGAAGGTCAAGTGTTAGTGTATTCATTTATTTGGAAAGGTATTTCTACAAACTTCTGCTTTGGCTCAACAAACGCCTGTTGCACTAGATGTATGATATGAACGACCGATATGATGCTCAAACACTAGACATTAAAAACATCACTCCAAAAAGGTCATTTAAAAACTAGTGAGAAAGGTAGTTGACAGAATTGCAGAAGCTGACTGTCAGGCAAATGAAAGAGAACACAGTATCGTTTCAGAAAGTTTAAATACCTTGAAATACCTACACAAGCAGATATTCTTCAGCACAGCTACAAGTGTAATGATTTACTACAGTAAAGTCTGTACAAACACACAGCTACAAAGTCAAGTAGGCAACCCACCCACAGGTTTCAATTCACATAAAACCTTCCCTATGTATCAATGTCTTATAAAAAACATTAAAAGGTTGTGCTTCTGCACTGATTACAATCCTGAACATCAACTCTATAAGCAAACAAATATGCTCTTTATTAAAAAATCTTTAAAGAATAAAGCTTTGTTCTTAATAATGCAAACTCACAGCTAGCATTTCAGCTTCTAAGAGAGTCCGGTACTGCATGCTGCTGGTGGCATCAACGTGTAGAAGCTGCCCTTTAATTGTAGGTGAATAGCCTAATACGTAAAAATACAAAAATCATTGTTCCAATATAATAGTTACACAAACATTTTAAAAAATATCATCAGTGAATTCAGCAGTCCCCAAACAGTGAAGAACTGTTGTGGTGAAAATTGCTACTGCGATAATTCCATTCCCTATTGGTCAACAAACAGCTTACTGTCTTCTGATGGAGGGACGGTATGGCTTAGGTTCTGGAAATCTTAGCATGAATTGCACAAGAAAATCAAATATATCAGAGAGAATCAAGAGAACAAAAAAATCAGCAGAAAAGATTCAAACCATTCAACGAACTGAGTAAATCAAACAAAACAAAACAACGTAACTTTACATTTATCTCAACTTCTTACATTTATCTCAGACTTCAGAGTTAATTTTAAAAAAGTATTACTAAGTTATTTTTCATAATGTATTCCTCAGCACAGCTCAACTGTGACACTAACCCTACTGAAGATGACTTCCTGCTTTGAGTTGACAATGAATACATCATCTGCTTACATACACACATCATTAAATGATGCACTTTCTAGTAGTTAGAAATTTTGACTTAGGTTTCTCAACCTAAACAAAACATGGAGGTAACTTAATAATTTAAACACATAAGTGCTTTAATAACTTCAGTGAAACGAATAAGGAAACTTCTTTTCTTTCCTTGTGTAAGCATACATGTGTATTTACATATAAATGTGTATGTATATACTGATATACTACATATGGATATTTGTTTATCTCACATTCAAGGAAAACACTGCAAGATAGCCACACTGATATGTATTAAGACAACTGTTCAGGAAAAAGAAAAAAAAAAAAGAAAAAAAAAAAAAAAAAATCAAGAAAACAAATTAATCCTAGCCTTAACTCACCATTTTCACCAACTGTCATGGGAATATTTACTTCCAAATATGATCCTGCACCAACATTTACATGGACAGCATTTGTTTCCTGCATGGATTAAAAAACAAAACAAAACAAAACAACCCACAAGCATTATTTCTAAACCTTCAGCATCAACCAGTATACTTCATGCATCCGGCTATTATTATCCACACACTGGGTTAAAAAAACCTCAATGATTGATGGTAAATTACTGATGGAGTAGCTTTGGAGTAGCTGAAACCAGACATTCAGTGAACTTACACTACACTCCATTTATAACCCCCCCATATATGCAACTTTTGTTTCTCCTGCTCTCTCCAGTAATACCAGATATTAATCCAATATCAGAAGAAATTCTGTCTTCATCAGGGCAAGTTTCATCCTAATATACATCTATAATCACAGAAAATGAATACAATTTCTCCTAGGTTTTATAAGCACCTGAGACAAGTAAAAACATGTAAAACCAAAAAAAAGCACAGTGGAATCACAGTTGAAAAAGCATTTTAGAAACAAGATTTCAGTATTTACCCTATTTTTTGTAAAAAGCAAATCAATGGTGGCATCTGCAATAATATTCATCCGCAGTTCAAATGCAAGAATCTGTCTCGGTTTCCCAGGCTGAGCAATTTCAGAGATTTTCATAACCTGGTAGTCTGGCGGGAAGAAAAATTTCCACAAGCAATCCCTAGTGGGGAAGAAAGACAAAACAGTTGTTTTAATTTACAGAACAAATATACATAAACATGTCTAGTTATGCATTTGGTTCACTTAATGATTTTCCAATTGCTGAGTCTTCGGACAACCAACACGTGCTTTAGGAAGGGATGCTTGTTTAGAAGGCTCCCTGATGACGAGACTAACTCACTACCAATACAAAACTCCAAAACTTCTGTTAATAAGAATTGTCTATTGGATAAAAGCCACAGTAGACAGACCATAAAAGATTTCAAAAAATCCAACTCAGATTGCAAACTATGGTATTCTTCTTACTCCTGATCTTAGTTTACAAATCTACCAGAGAAGTGCAACAGGAAGGAATCTGTTTATGCTTCAGTTTGTGCATAAGTGATCATTGTAATGTCCAGAAAGAAACAAAGTACAAAATGTTTAGGACTTCTGAAAGGAAATAAAATGAAATCTACATTTCTAAATACTCATATCTGAACATTTAGTTACACGGAAAGAAAACTACAGAGATCGAGTACAGACAGTAGAGCCTATTTAATTGAGGAAGCAAGACCTTAAGCTGAGTAACAGTACCCATGCATCAAACACCTGACCATCAAGACAACTTAAAAGTTAGCACCAGCAGGGGAAAACAACCAAACAAAAACAACAAAAAGAAACAAACCCACAACTTCAATAAGAAGAAAAAAAAAAAAAAAAAAAAAGCCAATCACATGCACACAGTCAAAAATCACTACAGTGACACTGATCTGGGGAAACCCAAAGCATTATTGCATTAAGTAGTTAAGATCAGTATTTGTGGAAGCTCTTACATGAATTGAAAAGTACAACGTAGTGCAAAGAATTTCCACAGATCAGTGCTTTGAAAACATACAGGTACTTTCCAAAATTCTATCTTCTATCCATGGCATGATGGGAAAGTGCTCCCAGGTACAAATGGTTCATACGCCTATGAACCTTGTGCACACTGTGCACCAAAGCACATGCTGCCTAGCCACTTGAAATTATAAAGAGCATACCATCACAAGCATTAATGTCATTAATAATTCATTGGCTTCACATTTTGTTCTAGAAATCAGCATTTTCTCTCAAGTTCTAAAGACACTGGTGTACGTGATGACTAATCTGCCATCCTCACATTCTTAAGAGACAGTCCCACCAGTTTCACAGGAGAATTAATAGAGGCCAAGAAAAGTATTAATTTGTAATTAACAAGAGAAAAAGGGAAAGTACTGATTATGTCACTGTTACTTAACAGTCTTTCACTATCTAAACAATCCCACTGTCTCCAGCAGAAATATTCATGCACAAAATACAGAGAGCATAGTGAAGAACAGCTCTCGCCTAATATTTTAATCACTAAAATATCTAGATTATAAACACTTTTGGAGACTGCATCAAGTGGTTGATTCTGTTAAGCAGTGATAAATGATAACACCTCATTATTTTCAAAGCCAGATTTGTACTTCCATGGATTTTCTCACCAACATGCAGTGTATTTCAAACCATAAGCTTCAGAGAAATAAACCAATAAGGACTCAACAAGTTTAAATAAAAGCAATAAAAAAATTAAACCCTTAGGTATGTAACACTTGACAAATAATAAGACTATGTTGTTCCAAAAAAATAGGAACAAAAAGTATTAATCTAATAATAAAATCTCACAGAAAGATTCTACCTTTAGGACAACACAGTAAACAACAGTGAATCTACTAACTCTAACCAATTGTGACAGAACTCTTTTTTCCTTACAAGACTAGTCTAATGCACACAAATTTTAAGAGAAGTAATCACATACTGCAGACTCCATAATGTTTGCACAATAATAAGAGATACTAAAGATTAAAATTGAAAATATAAATCATGATAATACCTCTGCCTATCAGCCCAAGGTCCATAGTTGAAGTCTGTTCCTTTTCCACAAACAATGTCCAAACCCCAGCATGGTGGCAGATCCTGTAATTTGCTGTCTTCGTTGCTAGCTTCTCCATCATTACTTTCCTCTGTCTCCTCTGGTACAAGACCTATATTACATAATATAATAAAGAGATTATCAAATGAAGCTCCTTAAAATTAACATGAAAAATATCCACAAAGCACAGTACAATTAAATTGGGTTTTCCTTGTTTGGTTGGTTGGGGTTTTTTTTTGAGACCATTGTAGTATGTAGGTATCAAGCCATAATTTGATACAGACTCTCATAAGAAGAGCAAGAAAATGACCCCAAATCCTTGGGATATTCTCAAGTACTGGCTTCTAATGTAACTGAAATATTGGCAAAAAAAGCAGTTTTATCTGCTAAGAATGTTTTTTACCAATTCAGGCCTTATGCATCCACTTTCAGTTCTCAATTCTACTTACAAAGTTAGAATAAGTTTTAAAACAAAGATTTAACAAGAAAAAAGAAAAAATATAATCTCCACAGATAACACAAGCAAATAAAGAGGAAAACCTTACAACAGTACACCCAGGATTACTAACAGAAGTTCAAGCAGTCATTCAGTAATGATCCAAAATAGCCATCAATCTTCCACCAACACACATTACTGTTGAATTATGTTGTTGATTGCTGAATTATTGTCTTACCTTCTTTAAAGATTCAGGTTACACTTCAGTACAATCAAAATAAAAGCTTTTGCAAACAACAAAAAAAGAAACCTCCAACAAAATAATATGGTAATAAAATGCACTGGATTTAAAGTGAAAAGGACAGACACTACAGTAGTCAGACATCAACAATTAAATAACCTTTCAATAAAAACTAAAAAAAATCAGTAATACATATTGACCATAAACTGTCTCCATCCCCAAACTACCTTTGGAAACCAACATAATTTAAATTCACAGCTTCAAAAATAACCTTAGTACCTATATTCATTGGTTGCTTGGTGCATGTGAATTCAAGAAGGTACTGCTGACTGACTTCCTGCATCTATTTAATACTCATCAATAATACTCTTATTTCTACATGTACAGTTATTCTACCCTTGGGATTCCCTAGGCCTTCTAGATAGTCCAATGTAAACACTGACAAGAAAGTGGTTAAAAAATCTCACATTCTCTTAAACATGATATTCATCAACTCTTTCCAGTTTGTTTGTGTGCAATTTGGAGGGAATTTTTTTTTTTTTTTTTAATTTTTCAGAAATAAGGGTGTGACTCTATTGCTTAAGAATGCTTTTTTCCCCACTTCAAAATACTATATTTTTCCAGCATGAAAACAAATTACCCAACAATCCCAGACAACTAAAAATACAATCAACATTTTGCATCCCTTAAAACTTGATATTTAACACAAGGTACCTGGTTCATCCATATAATAATAGATGTCAACATCATTGGACTGCATTACCACAAAACCTTCACCCATCAGTCTTGGTGGTCTGAAATGGAAAAAAAAAAAAAGTGCAAAGACTTGTTAAGTGTAATGAAAGAGTAACATAGGTCAGATTCACTCATAGCTTACAAGCAGTATGTACTAAAGAATCATTAATAACACTCTATCAAACCATTCTAAAGAAGTATTTTTTTGTAAATATCTGTATAAGCCTACCAGAGATTTGTGCAAAACTCCAGGGTTTTCCATTTCAGAGGAATTGTAGGCAGTTGCCTATCTCAGTAGGGTCAATGAAAACCCTCCCATTTGAAGATTCCAAAGTATTGGAGCTTGAACAAACCAAATGCCAGTTCTAACCCATAAGCAACATATTATACTCCTGAGCAACATATCATACTCCTGAAAGTCTGCGGATTCCAAGAGATCATAAAACATACTGAAAAGAAGCCTCATCATAAATTTACAGAGAACAGAAGGGGATATGCTTTGTGCAGTTCCTCAATATCCACACAGCAAGCACAAACACTAATACACTGTTTTCCACATTTAAGCAGGTTGAAGAAAAGCCAGTTCTGAGCAGGAAACCACATGGATACATTAAAACCCATTTCCAGAACTCCCTTAAGTGCAATTTGCTGTTATTGTTTGACCTTTGATGCCCATTAAGTTTCTGCTGAACAAAGAGACCTGCAGCACTGGAAATACGCTGTAAGGGGCATCCGACCAAGAAAGTTTTATGGGAAAAACTCCAGCTTGATGCAATCTGAAGACAGCAGCTCCACTTGTCTGTACCATGGCTGCTGGCAGCTTAACTTCATACTGACGATAAGAGCCAGAGGCCATTTCATCTACTGCCCTTTGGTCCCATGACATTACAAGCAGGGCAGGGGGAACACATGGAGGGGTCCAGGCACATGGACACATAAGGCACACACCACACTCCGTCCCCATCTTGCTTGTTCTGAAGTGAAAAGTACAGGTTAATACTTCAGTCTTGCTCCCTCCCTACCATGCTGCACTTCTTAGTCTACCTTCTATCTAAAGCTGAACATGCTTAAGAAAATAAGCAAGGAATGCTCTGGTCTTGTCTCCCTTTATCAAAAGCAGAAGTCATATTGCTAGGCAGTGTCAACCCTGAATTGCAGAAACTATTTGATTCTTACATCATTACTTCTATATAAAATAGCTAACTGCTTCAGTTATCTCACGCACTAAGATACAAGCTTTCTCTTGGCACAAAGACATTTCTCACGTGTCACAGCTACTAAAGCTCTACTTTCAATGCTTCTTCTCTATCAAGAAATCCTTTCTCCTTGTCCTACATCATGTTCTTTCACCTGCTAATAATTTCTTACTAAAATAGCACTCTGAACCAGAGGGACCAGTCATCTTCAGCTCTTCAGTAATTAGACCATGAGTTTAAAAAAAAAAAAACAAAAAAAACAAAAAAAAGCACTCTTCTTGCTTAATAATGTTTCACTTGAAAGGATCTAAATACAAAATGCATGTAACATTTCTCCTAACACTAGCACGCTCGTATACTACAGCCATTTGTTTACATTACCTCATACTAATTTAGAAAATATTTTATTGTAACAATAAAAAATATTATATTGTGACCATTGTATTTTTACTACAAGAGATGTCTTTTGCAATTTGCAGCCACTTCTGTACATTTGCACTTCTTAATGAAAAGAAGAAAATCCAAAAATACATGGTGTAAGACTAACAGGGTAGAAGCATGCTGCTTATTGCACTGCATCTCATTTCAAACATAGTAAAGCTTGGAATATATGAGAGGCAGCAGACGAAGAGCCCATGTGCTGCCAGTCCTTCATAAGCAACTTAGTGGGAGATTTCAGATCAATTTTACTTTGAGAGTAATAGCAGCAGTGAAAGATGAAATACTTCCTATTCACTTTAATTTTCCAATTATTTCTTCTTTCTGTCTAAAATTGAATTGGCCTCCCTAGTGAGATGCAAATAGAGTAGGATCTGAAATAAAAAATTATTTAGCTGTCTGTGAATAGAATTGGGAAGAAAAGTACTTAGATATAT
Organism: Centrocercus urophasianus; assembly: GCF_019232065.1. Taxonomy (NCBI): domain Eukaryota; kingdom Metazoa; phylum Chordata; class Aves; order Galliformes; family Phasianidae; genus Centrocercus; species Centrocercus urophasianus. Next base: position 36,284,050 of record NW_024884475.1, on the reverse strand, counting down.
TTAAACAGTAATTCATGGAGAGAGCACAGTTCATTCTGCCCACACCCACTGCATCTGAAAAGTGCATCTCTGTACAAGCAGGTCAAGCAGGTAGCATCAGCTTCTCCAACTGAGTGTACCACCAAGAGGGCGAGGGCTTCAAAAAGAAGGCCTCATCCAGCACTTTCCTTTATTGTTCTTTCTAAATCCTAGGATTTGGAGAGTTTACTTGCAAAAAAAAAAAAAAAAAAGTGATGGAGGTGTTGAGGAGTCCGTAATAAATGACAGCCATTAAGTCTGCTTTTTGATGTTTGCATGGATTAGTCAGTCTGTTACAAATTTAATCATCACTTTACTGTTTTCTATTCATACACTGCCTGAATGTTAAGACACACCGCTTAATGTTTAAGCCAAAAAAGCAGAAGAGGGCAGGCTCTCAAGATTCAAAAGCACTCCCATTTTGCAATGAACTGGGTCATTTATTGAATCTACACAGTAAATTAGGGCACATGTTTTCTGCACACATGCTATCCTTCAGCTATCAGGAGCTGCACGGCAACTGCATAAAAGAAAAACACTTTGCGGAAGCAGGAATAAAAAGCTAATAGTTCCAGTATCTTAATCCTATTTTGTTTTAATCTTGTTAGCTTGCTCTCAATATTAATTGAAGAAGTTTCCTTTGTCGTCATGTTCAAAGATCGAGATATTCTGCATACACCCACAGAGTGCAATCTGAAGTTAAAATACATAAAGGCACTTCATATAGGTGGCAGTATCTGGCTGATACAAAGCTGATTAAGGTACAGACTAATGAAGTTTATTTCCAAGTATTGTAATTCATTCTCTGGATACAGTTGTTTGGGAGCTATATGGATTGATATTATCATTAAACATAGAATCATACATGCAGTTGCCCAAGGATAGCATGTGTTATTTCTGTTGAGCAAATAATGCCTGCGACTCAAATAACGAAATTCTGCAGCTTTGTCCAAATTATCTGTTGACTATACAGCACTGCAAGCATTGAATAATATAATGCAGAAAAATTCTGGCTATGAGATTCACACCATAGCAATAGGTTTTCATATAGTATACGCATAAATGTCTTCCTGGTTGAAGTGCAATAAAACCTGAACCCTAGTATAAATTTTTTTCATGCAAGCAACCTACTTTTTTTCTTTGCCTTAGTATCTTCCAGTTTGTTAAAGCTGCATAATCCTGGCTGTCTACAAGCAGGACGCACAGAGGTAGAAAGATCTGCCTTCAGAATATAACACAATTTCTACTACATCAGGTACCTTTTCCCTGCTTTTATTTTCAAATTTCTTAAAAATGTTTTCCAAATTATATGCAAACTACATCTACAGAACAAAACATCTCAACTATTGCACTTATCCTGAGACAGTAGAGCTGTCAGAGCCTGAGCCCAGTTTTGCACATGCAGAGTGAAGAAAAATAACTGAATGCAGAACATTAACCATAGACCAGAATACCTTACAAAAGAGTCTAGAATGTGATAGAAAAACAGTACTTTTCCCCATAAATGAAATTGCATCAATGTTTCAACATTTAAAAATTTCAGTGTGGTAGAAATGCCAATCATCTCAGCACATTAAGAAAAGTCACAAATGCATTCAACTTTCTTTACTTCATTTTCTTATAATAAATTTGGAAATAATAAAGAATCTTAACAGAAACTTCAACAGAACTTACTCATCATTTTGAAGACCAACATATCTTGGACTTGGAACCAGCATGACTCTAACATTCTCCAATTTTCCTTTCACAATATGCATAAACTGATCAAGGTGGCTGGAAGGTGGCTTTGTGGTATATGTCAAAAAAGCATCATCGAAGTTAATGCAAAGTGTCTGTGGTTGATAATGATTCCCAAATGCCAAGCGACCCTAAATTAAGAAGATAACCAATTACTTCTAATGCATTGCATTTTCATATATTTTTATTTATAATTCACCTGTAATAATACAGTTTAACCATTCCTAAGTAAATAAAGTCTGAATATCTGAATCTTAGCCATAACCTGTGCATAAATAAAATTTTGCCTTGCACATTCAAACTCCAAATGTTTTATTTCCTATTACAACAATAACAGTTTTTCTGTTTTTTGTGAAACAGCAGTAACCTTTAAACTCTTTCAAAAACTAGTAAAAGATGCACAGAGACAAAAAATAATAATAAGAATGCGTAACACCCATTACCTAGCTTAATTATTTTGTGACATTTTAAAAATCATTAAATCATTACAAGCCTAAGAAACATACTATTTCCCAAAATGGAAAATATGACTTTGTTTCTATGAGTGCCAGGAAGATCTATGAGTGTATAAGGAAAGTGGGGGGGGGAAGGTGGGGAGAGGGGGTGATGTCATTCCAAACCTTACACAAAGCATGATGGAAAACAAAAAAATAACAAAGAACATTCAAGAAAAATGAGTTGCAAATCTATTTTTTTATGCATGTACTACTAAATAATTGCATTAACAGGGACATTTTTCCCACTTACCGTGCTCACATTGACTTTAATAACAGGAATGAGTGACCTCCATGAAGAAGACGGGTCTTGAGATTCTGTTTTTACTTTTACACTGTGAAAAAAAAATTTTTATCATTCAGTCTTTTCTACAGAAAAACAAACCAAGCTTTTATTCTAGGGATCTTTACTGCACAGCTCTTAGAAAACACTTCTTCCCACAAGAGTACCTCCTCTAAGAATCCCGCTAGCTGCATACTGCAGACTCCACCAGAGCCTGGAAGAGCAACATGAAGCTTGTACACCTAGACCTCAGGTGCTGGTATTCTGTGAGCTCACACAGGTAGAAAACAAGAAAACAAGTACATCGTCCTTGAGGAACTTGGGCTTTTTTCCAAATATGCTTCAAATAATCCTTTTAAGCCTTTGGTGTGTGATCTGTCACTTAGCAAATGCAGAAGTCCTTCATGTATGTGTCAGCAAGAGTGTAAACAACAAAATATGAAAAAACTGGTTAGGAGATGCAACCCCTACCAAGACTCAGCACTATCACAGCACACTGCAAGCAGCCCACTACATAACTTAGGCCTACAGTTGAATACATCACAGCACTACAAATAAGTTAAGTTATGCACAAGAACTCTCTCTATGCCCACACTTTGTTTTATAGAGTACCCAAAGAGAAGAATGAAATAGTTAAGGTTTGTATAACCACACACAGACACATAGAAATCCACTCAAGAATCACTCTGAGTGTAAGACTCAAAAACCAGTATGGCCTCCCAACATTACACAGATCCTTACATTCAATATCTTGAGGGATTATTACTTCTACTGAGCAACACTGTTATTATTCTGCAAGCATAATCCTTTTCAACACATCCTCCCTTTCCACAGTGCTTCAAATAGATTTTTCAACCCATCTCTGATGATTAAGCAAGGGGTATTGGGTTAGTTTGGCCTTTTTTTTTTTTTAATTACTGTAGTGGGAAGACTGAGGAAAGGAAAAAGATTTAAACTGTCATGCTTGTCAGTGCAATTTCTCTCTCTCCTGTGCTTCAGCCATTTGGCCTTCAGAGCTTATGTTAAGAAAACATTACCCAATTAGTTCAGCACTTCATAGAACAAAGCATCAACAAAATAGCAGATAATAATGAATAATGATTTACCTTTCAAGATTGGTATGTGTTCTCTGCCTTCCATTCACTTGTGCTTTTTCATCATCTTTCTTGGCTGGAATTATTGTGGGATCCAAGCCAAATAGCTCTTGAAGTTGTCCATAAAGCTCAGAACGGTTGTACACATGAAATTCAAAGTCATTCACCATAATATACAGCCTTGTTTCTGCCTTTGGATCTAAATGAAGAGTAGGAAAAAATTCCTCATTCCATCTCAACATCCCCTTGCAAGATTTAGTTTTATAGATGTACAGACTTGGCTAAAACAATCTTCGTGGTAGTGAACAGCTACTGAACTTCATACTACATATGAAGAAGCAGTGAAAATCGCACAAAATAATTACGCTGTTTCAAGCAAATCAGTGAAACCTGGCAAATACAACAGTTGTATACAAAACATAAAATCTGAAGGCAATTCCACCCTCAGGTCACAATGCAAAAATAAACCCAGAAAGGAGCTGTACAGAACTGTAAATGCAAGTTATTTGGTCTCATATATAAAAACAAATCAAAAACAAAACAAAACAAAAATCACTCGCAGCACTAAATCCTCGCTGCCAAACTCTCCTTCCAGCAGTACTCAATACCAATCCGATCCCAAAAACTGAAAGATTTCCTACAAAGCTCTGCGGTACAGAGGTCCAAATTGAAAAGAAGCTTTCTTTTATTTAGAAACAGACAGCAAAAGCACACAGAACTAGGAAGCAGCATGTTTTATGCAATCAGTCAACATTTTCACAAATTTAAAATGTTAACTGCAGTACCAGCTTGGCTCTTTACTACTTAGAGGTAAGTTTATCTGCTACTTGCATGCAGAGATTTTTGTGACATACTTTGACACACTTTTGCCTTAGATAGCGTGGCCTAGTTATGCAGTTCATGTGAGGAAAAAGCTCGCACAATTTCCCCCTAATTACCCAGTTGAAAGAATGCCCATTACACATTTACTCAAGAGACCTGAGCTGCTCTAAAATCTGATCTGGTCTTTGTAAGTCGAACATACCTTAGGAAACAGAAGCACTAATGTTTATTACAGCATCCACATGAAACTGAAGGTAGTATTTCCCACAAGACAGTAGAAATTAAGAAGTCAGAGCTAACACTGCTGCTGTGGTCAGTGTCAAGAGGAGAAACACTGCAGCCCATAGTGTATGCATGCGTCCAAGAGCTGAAGTTTAGAGACACTGACTTCATTGAATGCGTTCCCTTCACTAATAAAACATATCTATCCCCTTATGTGATGCATCTACACAACAAACTGTCCCAATAAGAGCAACCCATCCTTTGCCATAGTACATGAGGGGAAAGCACTTCTTGGTCTGGCAAATATGGGCGTAGCAGCGGATTTTGTCTACCTAAGGCCTTGGACATTGTCTCCCATAAAGCACTTGGAGACAAGCTGTTGAGAAGATGAATAGACAGAGACGTAGGCTGAAAACTGCCAGAACGGTTGGGCCCAGAGTGTGATAATCAGTTGTGAGAAGACTACTTGGAGGCCAGTAACCAGCACCAGGGAGCCTGGGGGCAAATACTGGGTCCAGTCCTGCTTAAATTCATTAGCAATCCAGATCAGCAGGTCACGCTGCCATCCAGAGGAACCTCAATGAGAAATGCAGAGAAATGGGGCAAGAGGAACCTCATGAAGCTCCACATGGGGAAGTGTAAGGTCAGACATCTGGGGACAAATGATCCCAAATACATTGGTGTATACTGGGAGCTATTCAGCTGAAAAGCCTTAGTGAAACCTCCGAGTACTTCATGATCCTTCACTAGCCTTGCCTTAATAAACAAAAAGAAAGGAAACATCTTCTAACGTCCTTAAATACGTCAGCATAAAAATACTATGAGGTCCCATCAAATCTACAATAACGAGACTTAAGTCGATCATCGCTATTAACAACTAATTCCCATTCCTGTTTCATGCAATCGTTAGAACTACCCAGTGCTTCAGTTGTAGAACAACTGTATACAAGACCAACAAAACACACACATACACACGAGAAGCCCAATATAAAAACACAAACTAATCATTACTGCTTATATCTAAACCTTCAATAGACGTACACTTTTCAGGCAAAAAATCTTAAAAGACTTCAAGTTTGTGTTTTTGTAAGAATACAGTGGGGTGTCAAATGCTTATTAGCCCAGATTCAGACAATGCATTTTCCAAACATTCCAAATAGGAATGTTTCACCTCTTGGCCTTAACGATGTGGTTTAATATTTAGGCTTCGATTAAGTAGATTAAAAAGTACTGGGAAGAATATCTTTCAATAGGCTAAGAGTCATCAATGATTTTAATTTTCAATTTAAAAATAAAATAATCTCTGCTAAGTAATTACAATGAAAAGTAAGCAAGGTTGTTTTTCCTAGGAGGAACAGTACTTCTTTAAGAGAGTAATTTTTTTTGTTGTCAAACACATAGATTTCTGACCTTCCCAATTACTTGGATTATTTGCCTGCTAATTAGGCAGGCTTAAGTACCAATAGTAATGATTAAAGCATTCAAAAACTGACAAGCAAAAATACCACCAAAGACAGGCAGTAAGAACAGCTGTGTCTAAGTTCATTTTATTTTCCATTCTTTGAACCACTAGAGAAATATGTTCTAACATTCAGACGAAAAAAATTCTATGAATATCTGTTGCATGGTAACCTGTAGTTACAAGAACATAATTAACTTTAAAGGTTAGTTCTACTTTCTGAATTACTCATCTTACAGTATAAAGAACTTGAATCATGCATCTTATCATGCAATGCCTCAATACTTAAAAAAAAGTGAGCAACTTGCTCTAATTTATATCAGTATTTTGAAAGGTGTCTCTAATCTACTTGCATAACATGCATACACTACTCTTATCACTGTTGAGTTGGTACTGAATAAGCAACAGCTGTACAAACTTCCAGGCAAATCTAAGAGGCTTTAATTTGCACCATCAGAGGCCACTTCCAAAGGAGAGAGGCAGAGGGGGAGAAAGGCCCTCCAAAGTTCATTTCAAAGTTAAGTTCAATTAGTGCTCTCCTCAGTGGCATACAGATGCTATTTCTGTACCCCCTTGAACTAGCAATGGAACTGTGATGCTTCAAAAGTCAAGGCAGCACTTGAGACATCCATCCAACTAGATTCTAATCCTATAAATGTCTAAAAATACGTCACAGGGTTGTTTGTGTTTTCTCAAAGTGTATTCTGCAGATGGAATCAATCTCTTCTACTCAGTGTTATTCCTCCCTCGTTAGTTGTGGATAAGAAAGAAAAATAAATGTGTTTTTCCTCACTTCCTCACTTCTAGGACCACAGATATCAGCAAGACAAGTTATCAACTACTGAGCATCCCTTATTGTAACTTTATACTAAAATACTGACACAATAGCAAATCTTGAAAACTAAAATCAGTTCAGAACAACAGTCTCTATTTATCATGGTTATAAACCTCAGTACAGAGTCAATTGTGCTCAGACTACAGCTAATGAAGGCTACTATTAAGATTAATCATGTTTATCTTGAGAAGGTTGAGTCCTTGATTATAAATCCTGTATTTATTTTATTGTGTTAATATCAACGAGCCAGCTTAAAGAACTTCCTGATGTTTCAACATAACCCAGGTACATATTAACAAATCAACAACTTGCACGCAATTGTGCAAAGGAAGTACTTTCATGAAGACAACATGTAAACTGAACTCAAAGTTGGAAGCCCTTCTGAGATGCTTACCATGCTGCTTCTGTTTAGGGTTGTACATCTTCCACCAACGAAATATGATAAATCCATCTTGGATTCTAAATTAAAGTAGATAAAACAGGAATTAAAAGACTAATCACCCAAAATTCTTTCAGCAGCTTCTTGACATGCTGCCTTATGCACTGCAGAGATTTGCAGTTTCAATAGTGAACAAGCAGTATCAAAGGATAAAGAAATTAATGTCCCACAGTATAATATTACACAATTACCCTATTAGTCGAAGTTGTACAGAACTCTACAGCCATTGTCTACTCAATATTTTCCAACTTTTATGATTAGAAAAAAACATTATGAACTATTTGCTAGACTGCAGTTCATGAAACAAATTATTCTCAGTTCCAGTATTAAGACAAACTACTTGGCCAAAACGAATCTTCAAGACATAAGAGCAGAAGCACGGAGTGAAAAGAGATTATTAAAAAATAGTTTTCTTCAAACTCTAGAATATTTTAATTTACAAATATTAAGGACAACTATAATCTTATCCAGCACACTGTTTCAACTGATAATGCTCAAACAGAAAATCAGCAAACAACACGTCTATCTCTAACAATGTCAAAATACTATCACCAGAAGAATCTGCTTACTTTTAAAATTTGTAAATATCCATATTACTCATTGGTAAAATGGCATTTTAATTACAATACTTAGATATACATTAGAACAATGACTCCTTGGAAATCTGTACCTGATAGACATGTCTTCTGTGATGAAATAGATTTCACGAACCATGACTTTTCCAGACAGCACAGAGAATGAAAAGGAACCTAACGTGAAAGAGATTACAGGCATTAGCCTCAACTTGTTGACACTTTATGTTCAGTACGAGAAGAATGCAGTGTTCAATTATCTGAACTGTGTTTGCTTGGTATCTCGAGCTTTCCCTTCAAAAAGGCATCAACTTTCAGAGGAGAAGCTCAGAATATATAAGAAGAAAGTACACAGCTCTAATAGCTGCCAGATTCGGCACCGTCCATGAATACAGCAGACCACCAGAGAGACATCAGTCACTCAGGGATGCCTACATGCCTTGAAAAGCTTGGGAGACAGTTTAAGGAAGATATTTTGAACATTTTTACTATGAAGCCACTGTATGCAAGACTTTAATTAGGGAAACAAAGATTCTTGCCTGAAGAATTTTTCATATCTTAAATGGCTATCAAGTTTTCAGTGCAATTGTAGTGACAAATTGTGTTTACAGCAGAAAAGGATTAATGAATACAAAAAGACCAGAAGGCAAAGCAATAGCCTATATTTTTCCTAATGCTTTTCACTCCAGTCACACATAGTTAAGTAAACCATGACTTTTTAAGACAAAACAAAAAAAACAACAAAAAACTCTGTCACATTAATAGATTGAAGGTAAGCTGTTAATCATGGGAATTTAATGCTTTTCCTACTGATTAAGTTCATGAAGAATGCCATATATTTTGACAGCTATGTCCAGTTGTCTTTACTTAATAGTAATTTCACACACAAATTTTAATAAAAGCTTATAGCAGTCGGTAAGATTTTCCGTATCGTGTTAAAAAAAACTCAGATTTGAAAATGGTTCAGATTACAGTTCTTAAAGTCTTGAGGCCACACTGAGATAGTCTCTGTGGCAGATGGGTATGTGTAAGGTTGTTTTCTCTTGCTTTATTTTAAATTTTCACAATACTTATGATCAATAGTTGCACTAAAAGTCCACAACTAAAGTAGTCATTCCAGAAAGCAGAGAGAGAAAGGCATGGAGGAATAAATGAAAGGAAGTTAAAAGTGCAATCAGAGTGAGGTTGTGGGCTACAGCCCTTTGTCTAAGTATCAGATATTTCTGAAATGTGGGTGAGTGCCCAAGTGATTTGTACTGACCTTATTCAAAAGTATTTTAAATTTTATTTATTTATTTAAGTTAATGGATTTTGATGGGAATGTTCTAGCTAGCATAAATTCAAGATACAGTGTTCCTAGTACAGATTAATATCATTTAGTTGTTCTGATAGCTTCTTTGGAAAGGAAGGACACTGCTATAACAAGGGAGTCAAGGCTTGGGCGTGCTTCTTCAGGCCCCCTAGCAGCTGCTACCCATGCTTCAAATGCTGTATAACCGCCCCTAGAGGCACAGGAGAGCAGAAAACTGTTGCCCCTTAAAATCAAACCAGCAGGCTAATTCAAGCAGACCCTGGGCTCATGCCAGCCTTTTCCTTTCAGAGAAACTGATTATTATAATTGCAGGCTTTTGAAAAGGGTATTAGAAACTGTCCAGATTTTATGTTCATAAAAGTATAAAGCCTAAAACAGACAATAAAACGTCATCAAGTGAATGTTAATATAAAATAAGACATCCATGAACAATTAGGAAATGAAACAACATTTCATCACAGAATGGCTCAAGTTGGAATGGACCTTATGGGAGGCTCAAATTCCAACCCCCTGCCAAGGGGTTTCTAACTACACTTCAAGCACAATATTGAACTTTTTTTAAAAAAAAAAAAAAAAGACCAATAAATCCATGCTGATCCCCTTACCATGGGAGTGCTTTGATTTTAGCTACAGCTGGTCTTTAGCATACCAAAGTATAATAAAAAGCTGTAAATGAACACGTAACAGCATTAATGTAATCATAACTTACCAATATGGATGTAGCCATGCTTATATAGTCTGTTAAGAACCAATGTTAAGATTAGTCCAATGTTCCGGGAATTATAATAAGTCAGGTAGATAATCCATCCACAAGACAATATTGTTGCTGTTGAAAGATTAAATGAATTAAAATATTTTTAAAGTATACCGACCTGGATAAAAACCTATTAAAACTAAAAAACTCCTATCTGTTAAAACTACAAAGCATAATGTTCTTCCTACAATTTAAAAAAAAATAAATTGATATTGATGGAACATTTAGATGGGTGTTTTCAGTGGAAAAGTGTGAAAAGAGGAAAAATAGGGGAATAGGAAGTTCAGAAAAGCATAGATTCTTCACTGCTCATCCATTACCTAGTTTGAAAAACTGGCCTATTGAGCCTCCGCTACAGGAACCGTATGTTTCACTATCATTTCTTGTCATCCACTAAGCTAAATTTCATAGATCACACAATAACTGGCATTATTCCACACAATCACTTATTTTAACATTCTCAAAACGACCCACAGAAGCCATACTATGTTCCTTTTCCAGATCATGAACTCTAACTTAAATTTCCTGAACACTGAAAATGTTACTATGAAATCCAAAATTATTTCCTACGTTCTTGTAGCCTGAGAAAAATAGACTAGTCTTTGGCTTAGAAGAAAGCTGGCAACAGTTCAAACATGAACTGTGACAGGAGGTTAAAAAAAAAAAAAAAAAGAAAAAAAAGAAAAAAAGAAACAGCAGTCAAGTGAAAAACATGTTAAAACAAAAAGAACAGAACAGAACAGAATTAGGTCTGTTAATCCCCAAAGTAATTTTTACTTTAGTTGATTAAGAGCTGGTAACCTATTTCTAACTCCAAGGGTTCTCAAAGATTCCAGAAGGACAAACCCAGAAGGAATGCAGCTGCCAGAGAACAGACTACTTCTAACTCGCACTTGATAATTACCAATCTCCTTCGTCTGAAGCAGAGTAGCAAATTGAGCAATACTTGCATTTAAAGTACCCCTATTGATTACGCTAACTGACCTCTATAACAGAAGTTTTCCACTTGTATGTACTTCATATTTAACTCAGATTTATTGTTCTTTTTATGGGAAAACTGAAGTGCAGAAAAACATCTGGGTGTGCCTTCACTCTGAAGAGACTTCAGGTGGTTAACAAAAAAGATTTTAAAAACACCTCCAATTTTTTGCAACTGGATGCTCCACTGCTTTGTAACAATTCCTGTGCTTTGTTGAACAATGAGGAAAAGAGAGAAGAGAAAGACTTGTATGACTTTGTCTTTTCCTCACTGGAAGATGGATCCAATGTGACCAGAAGTCAAGTAGCTCATACACCCAGGCAAGATGCTTGACATACAGAGCAAGTTGAATCTCAGATTTTGCACAGATGCTTGCATGAAAACATGGAATGCAGAGTGAAAACTAAATTACTGAAAAGAAATTACTGTTGGCATTCAGTGAAGGCACACACCATGGATAGCATTTACCTCACCTTGCTTTTAAATGAGTAAGCTCCTCACTGCCGCTCCTTTGGCAGTACAGGGAGAAAGGTGGCATGACTCACACTCAAGAGGGTCTCATTCCAGTCATAACATTTAATTTGAGATTAAAGTTCAACTAGACACTTAACTTAAAGCCAAGAATGTCAAGGTGACATTCTGGGAAAAAAAAAATTAAAGAAAAAAAATCAGCAAACTAAGAGTTTCCAGGTGCTACGGTCCTAATCCACGGTCTTTGCCACCAGCCTCACATCTGCCCTGGATTTTACTCCTTTTCTTTCCTATCAACAAATTTTGTCTCTGCTACTAAATGACAGATCCTGTAAGTTACACTATTCTCATCATTATATTCCATTATTTTAAAAGCCTCTTTGCTTAAGTTACATTTTGGAAATTATATCTGGAACAGCTTACTATATCAAACTTTTTTTTTTTTTTTAAATTATTCTAGAATTGAGCAACAACTCTTTAAAGAACATGTTCATTTCTAAAATTCAGCACCTCTTTTACTGTTTCAGGTATCAAGTGAAGAATTTATCAAGTGAAGATAAATTACTGACTTTTTTTTTGTTCTGTTGTAACAAGGTGCCATGGGTCAGCATATTAAAAACAGAGGATGGCTGGTTGCAGCTGGGTTGGTTAATAAACATTACTTTAATGTCTTTGCATCCAAACCTCACATAAACAGGAGGCTACCAGGATTTTGTTTCTGTCATTGCTTTCAGAATTCTAGGCAGCTTCTTAGAAATAAAGAGATCAGCAGCCCCTCAATACTATATAATTTTACCCAGGTCTATCTGTCCTTAGAAAAAGAGAACAGACCAGATAACTTCTTGAAGTTTCACACACTCTTCTTTGAAACATACAAACAAGTAAGAAAGCTAAACAAAGCTTTTGGTTTAACTTGTACAGAATAAAGAATTGTACAGATGTACAGAATTGTTTATATTCTACATACTTCCCAAGTAGTATTCCTAATAGTTTGCTTCCACTGTGAAGAGTGAAAAATCAGAGAAAGAAAAAATTCTGCTGACTGCCATTGACTTCTATACTAGGTGAACAACCTGAACATATCTAGGTTTCATTTAAAGGTTCTGGAGACAAATTTTACAAATCAGTTCCATACCCATCTTTTGTTTTATCATAAGCAACTGTCAGTATGGTGACTTCTGCTATTTTCATCTTGATTACACTTAAAATTTTATACTGAGTGAAAACTTTCCACTTCAGCGTATTGAAAGAGAAATGATTAACATTCAGAACGCATCCTCAGCTGATCTGCCTATGTCCAAATCATTCAACTGGGTCTACTGAAAGATAATTCCAGTGCATCAATAGCCAACAGATATGCTTCAAATCCTCAAAAGTCAAAAAAAGAAAGGTATCTTTCCCTCTGCTGCTTTTTGCTCCAGATCCAAAAACAAGGGCTGAAAAGATGGTAGTATCTGTCTCTGGACAAGTCCAAATTCATCCTACACATCTAGTATTCTCATTCTGATCTGAGTACAACTCAATCATTATTTTGCTCTCCCTACCCACTCACTCATAGATTCAGAGAATAAGAGTAGCTACACACAAATATAAAAAAACAATAGCAGGAATGTAATGAAGACTAACATACCTAAGTCAGGAACTTTAAAAACAAAAGAACAACAAAAAAAACAATCTACAATTGAGTATGTGATGCTTAAATGCTTACTGAGACAAGCAATTTAGTCTAAAAGTTATTAAGCACAAGAGTTTTTATATCTTTATTCAAACTACGTACACTGTATCAAATAGCAGCTACTGACATATTTGTGCTACAACATCAATCCTGTTACTGTGTTGCAGTTTATCAACAGCTTAATCTGGTGTTAGAGAAAACTTATTCTGTGGACAGGAATTCTCACTGAGCTCTTATTTTCCAGCACTTGTTGAGCATTGTGCACAGGGCACACTGGATTCAGTTTCCATACGTCTCAGCAGGATGATGCTGTACATCACTTAATAGTCTTATGACAAGTAAGAATCTATTTTCGATGCTTTGATGTCTTTTGGCCAGATATCAACGTTTTGAGAAGCGTGTTTAAAAGTACACAAAAAAAAACCAAAACATCCAACCAACCATTTAACCAAAACAACATAAATTCACCTTACCTACTAACAGCCAAACAACATTGGAGTCGTGTTCTGTTAAGAAGTCTTCCAACTGTGTGATACTTGGGACAAAGCTATCATTTTTTCTTTGATCCATTGCTAAATTGTCTTTGTACCACCACCTATAGAACTGAAGGGGAAGCAAAAAAAAAAAAAAAAAAAAAAAATTAAAAAAATTAAAAATTAGTTCTAAGTACATTACACTGTGGAGAAAATTAAGTACACGCCATATTAAACAGTCTGTAACAGCCCGCTTCACAAAAACATGAATTTGCTTTATTCCTTCAGTGGCATCTTTGTGAAATCCTTTCTTCTTCTCTAGATCAGGAACACAGAGCAGAAGACTGCTGTCTGCTGAAACAGTTTCCAGACAGGTGCCTACCTAAACCAGATTACAGATCAACAATATCCCAGACTATGCTCTCTAAATTTAGTAGCCTGACTGCCCCTACAGCACATAATAGAAACAAGCTGATACAACTCTTGTACCGCAGCACTGAGTCAAACAGCAGCAGAACATACAAATAAAGTAGGACTGTGTTAGAACGTTCAAATGCCTAACAAGATACCAAGACAAAGCACACACTTGATATTCATTCAGTAGAAATTTGCTCAGTAAGACGTTCCTTCCAGACAGGCAGCAGTTGCAGCTCATTACAAGGGAATTGCCTTCAGTCCTAACTCCCCAGTAACTCACGTATTCCATACTTATTTTTATATGCAGAACAGAAACCAGATTATTTGAAAGCAAAAAGGATACGTGCTATTTCTGGAAGAGATGAACCACCCTCTAAAGGCTATTTTAGTTCAAATCTCTATTCATGCACTCATGCACTTTATAAACTTATTCCTGATTTTTGTGGATGACACAGGAGAAAAAAAGAAGGCAGTTCTCTGTACCAGCAAAGAAGTCATCATAGCCCAGGACAACGATTCATAAGTTCAGTTTTCAGCTACTGAGCAAACGGAGACCAACCAAAGCATTTGCTTACGTTTGATTGTTTCCTTCAGTAACTAAGCAGGGAAAGCTGATTTCCTTCTATATATAAGAAAGAAGTATGTGTTTATGTCAGCATATGGAAGCATCAGGTTGTTTATGGGTATGTGTAGAAGCCCAAAGGTTGAAAGGCAGCTGAACTTGATATGAGGCTTTCATTCCTCACGTGAGCTGCATTAAGCCAAAATCTAATTCAGAAAAGCAACAAGTTTGACCACCTGTTCTGAAGAGGCATCAAAGAAGTACAGCTACCTCCTCTGAGAAGCAGAGGCCACACAGATCTCTAACCACGTATCTTCTCCCTGGGCAGTACAAATGCAATCACACGTGTACGCAAAAATTCAGGTGGAGATGAAGACCAATGCAGCACAGGATTGCACAGAGGTATCAGTACTCAACACAGCTCTGCCTACAGCTCGAGGCAGCTGCCATTTGGCATCCTACAAACACTGCAATGTGCACTCAGCCGGTGGCGCAGACTCTGCATCCCCGAAGAAAAGAAAGGCTCAAGGCTGCACTCCCAACTAATCAAGAGTGACCAAAACTTTCCACAACCTATTAATCCAGCACGCCCACTAATTCCCTTGCTTCACAATGGATTTGCATTAGTCACTGTAAAAACTGACTACACAGCGTTGCTGTTACACAGAGCATAGAAAACCAGTCCTTCTGATCTTACGCCTTTATTCAAGCCACCCATAAATCACCCTGCAACTGGGTTATATTAATTAAGCATGATTAACAGGGAGTTGCTCAACTCAATAGCATTTGTAATCACACGACAGTATTTTTCTTGCATTAGTTTCATTTGAAGCTTTCTCCCTTGGACATAAGCTGTCAAGCCTTCTCACAGAGAAATAATTCTTCCCTTTTTTAAACACCCTCCAGCTCCTGGCAGCCAGTCTTGCTGTCAGCATTCAGCCTTCAAGAGAAAAAGATTTTTTCTGTGTGAAGTCTCCTACACCTTCCATCCAGAGCAAAAGAACATAAGTAGCACATCACCTTTGAAAAGGCAGAAGGACTAATATTTATCCAGTCTGTCCTGTGGTATCCACACCATCTCTCAGTAATATAATTTGAGAACCAAGCATGGAAGAAGAAGTTGGAAATACTCGCTTTCAACACATTTGTTTCTCTCCTAGTTCTAAAAATACAGTACCTTGGAACTGCGATCTGCTGGTGAGGAACTCTGCAACAAGGGGCTCAAGAAAAAACAGGGATCTCCTAGAAATTGTTCATTGGATAACCACAAAGATGATAAAGGCCTGGAGCATCTCCTGTATGAGGAAAGGATGAGTAACCTGGGTCTGTTCAGTGTGGGGAAAGAAGACCGAGGAGGAATCTGGTAAATATTTATAAATATCAAAAGGGAGGTGGGAGGCAAATGGATGAGGCCTGGCTCTTTCCAGTGGCACACAGGGACAGGACAAAGAGTAATGGCCTAAAACTTGAACACAGGAAACTCCATACAAGCATGCAGAAGATTTTCTTTACGGTACGAGTGACAGAGCACTGGAACAGGTTGACAGAGCCCAGACAGGTTGTGGAGTCTCCTCTATGGAGATAGCAAGACCCGTCTGGACACCTACCTGTGGGACCTGCTGTAGGGTCCCTGTTTTTGCAGGGGAATTGGACTCAGTCATCTCTTAAGGTTCCCTCTAACTCCTGCAATTCTGTGATATGAGCCTATGGTCTGAAATAAAGAACAAGTACAGCCCCACTAACAAACACTAGCAATTTGTTCACATCTTCTGATAAGAAGGAACAGAATGGGGAGGAAAGAACATGAAAATAATAAGCAAAAAACACTGCAAAAAAGAAATTCCACCACTAGACACTGCTGGCAGGAGTGGTGACAAAGAACCCACCAACTAGCTTCCTCACAGAGATAAGCAGAATGACTCAAAAACATTTCTTAAAAAGAAGTCCTTGTTTTAGAAGAGCCATTACAATGACTAATTAAATCACATAATGGCACTGTAATTTGCTGTAAGACATTCACAATACCTTAATGAAAACCCCAACATAATAGAAGACACACTACAGGCTGCCTTCAGGAGCCTTGGGTCTGTGAATGGCAGAAGAACTGGAGAAACTGATGCACACACTGCAGCATGGAGTCAAAAGAAAACCTTTTTTTTCCTCCCTTACTGCAAAAAATAACCAAATTCTACTCTTTTGATCAAGACCACAGTAGAAGCATTGCCAAATAATAAGCACCACCTTAACAGACAACACTAAGCCTCCAAGAATTTTTAAGAAAGTACCATTGAAATTCCTAGCAATTCAGGAAATCGCACATTTCCTAAAATACTTCCAAAGAAACAAAGCCAACAATACATGATACAGAGTCAGGATACTCAAAATGGTTATGGCCCTAACACAAGTCAGAGACTGGAAGCCATAGGATTTGATACTACCTATTCAGAGTCCACATTCATCATTTTTTGTCATCACTACCCCAACCATAAGCTGGATATCCTTGTAAGTTTTCTGAATAACATTTGCAACTCACACACAACTAAGCCCAGCAGCCCTCTGTCAGACATCAGTGCGAGTTTTGGAGCTGCACGCTGATGCATTACCACACTGACCTCATCTGAGACCCTTGAGGAGGGAGCTACATGGTGGTAGAAGTGCTGGTGACCAGAACAGGCAGCACTGCACTGGATGCATGTGGATCTCAGGGGCACAGGTGTTCATTTCAATTACAAAGCAATTCCACCTATGTGGATTAGCTTAACACATCCCTGTGCACTTATATGGCAAAGGAGGACAGACAGGTGGGATAAGGACCACCAGCAGCCTCAAGAGGAAGTGGTGTAGTCTTCTGGGAACACATAGCAGCCGCTGTCAATGTCCAGCTGTTACATGCATTCTTAAGGCCAAAGTCACTTTGCAGTCCAACAAGAGTGCAACCCAACTGCTGCACTTTGTGGGAGCATTAACCAGTATCTTGGTGTATCTGTAGTTTAAATGTGAACTGCTAGGGCACTACTGTGCAGGAGCGGTGTGCTTTCCAGAGCTCTGGGAGGCACAAGGCTAGGCGGGAAGAGACTCTTACAGCCTGCCAGCACCAGGCAGAAAACAGCAACAAGGAAGAAAGACCTACACATAGACATGTAGCTCTTCTGCATTTATTTACAGCATTTTATCAAGGTGTCCACTGTCTTGTGATGCTCTCAATAAACAAAGAATGCTCCAGAACCACAACAACACACTTTTTTTTTTTCTTTTAATTTAAACACATCTTCACTGTTCAGTACATCACTAGTAGCTTTAATGACTGCATGCCATGTTAACACATACAATAAGCTTATTAAGTTCCTCCTCAGAGGACAAAAAGAGAAGAGGCAGAGTCTGGAGGCACCAAAGTGGAAGAATCACAGTACTTGTTGTCACAGCAGTCCTTTAAGGTGCCGTGCAGTCATCTGCCCACAGATGAGATGTGTGGAACATGGGCAGACAGAAGGCCAAAGTTTTGTTTGTGATGGCACACTGAAACACCGGGGTCTTCTTCCCATGTGCATTTTTAGATCCAGCTGCAGATGTGAGGCTTCCCTGTTTCTTCAGGCCTACTACTCTTGGTCAGAAGAGCATTATTTGTAGGAGAAACATGCACCTAACAGACTTAACAAAATTAATTACTTAAGACACAAATTACTCAATTTTTCTCAGTACTAAAAAGATGTAAGTGACAGAAAAATTGAGGTAAGTAATCCTGCAGTCCTGAGGGAATGCACCTCATTTCCAGCCCGCATCCAGTATTCCAAACCTGACTGAACTTCCACAGCAAATACACCATTCCTAAGAAGCCAATCTCTCAAAAGAAGCAGCCACATCAACTACCCATAAACATACTTCAGTTACACCAAATCAGTAAACTAGATTAACCACAGCCTGACATGCTTGCTCTTAACCCCAAGACAAAGCTCTGCTTGAACAACATCATTAAAAGCGTACAGAAAACACGCATAGCTAAGAATTGACTCCCAAAAAGTGAGACAGAAGCCCACTCAAAAGCTGGACTGGAAAGGCAAAAACAGAAAAACACAAAAAAAGAAGCCCAAATCCAACAGCCTTGATACCCAGATCCCTTATCACACTCGGACTTTGCCCCGGCAAGAACACCACCAAAACCCTTATCATGATTAAAATGTATGGGGGAAATGAAATAGGAATTTAAACTCACCATGGGCATTGCTTGCATTTTCACAAAAATTAAGTGCTTACTGAGTATTTGTTAACTGGAAAGAAAAACAAAATGTGCTTTCTAAAATAAAATGCACATTTGCTTCCTCATGATTAAAAGTTAATTTCCACTCTGAAAACACTTAACTCTCAATTTCTACGCTATTTGCTAGAAGGTGGGGTTACAATTACACTCAGAACACCAGCAGGAAATAAATCCTGCTAGTCTAAATGAATGTACTCAGACAATGTGCATGGATGCTTTGTATCTGTAGTAAACACTTCCTTAAAGAAAAGCAAGGAAAAGGCATTTTTGTGCCCTATCCATCCATTCCTTTCTCCAGGAAAACATGGTACAAAATGAGAGCTTCAGATAACTGAGTGATTTCAGAAAGAAACCCTGCAAATGTAAACAGAACTCAGGTGAACTCGCTGCACAGGGTACACTGAACCTGTCATCATCTGGATGCACCTTTGGCACGCCTCACAGAACGCAGAGCTGCCAACCTTGGCTCTCTCCAAACATTCCAGCTGAGTCCAGTGACTTCCAACTAGTCCCCAGCCAGCTAAGGAAGCTCAGCTGTCCTGAGCCAGCAAGTACAGTAAAGAGGGAGGAAGAAAAGGAAAGTTGCTGGAGTTCTTGGACTAATGAGCAATAAACTGTAAACAAGTTGCACTACAGCCTCAAATAGAAACGGGTGACACACCTATCAGACTGCTGTGTGGATGGTACCAGCTACACCCTATTCACACTACAGAAGCCCACATTAGAAAATACGCTTACTTAAGAAATGAATTAAATCAGAATTGAAGAGCTCTAAGATATAAAAATCATTTTTTACAGCAGTCTACCTGATGAGATTTGCTTTATCTAGAAGGGAACTAGCAACTGCCAAAGCAGCAAATACATTAAATATTAACACTCTTGAGAGAAGGAGGAAAAAAAACAAAAATTAAGTTTCAGTAGTTTAGACATGTATCACATCCAAAAAAAAAGTGCAATGAAAAAGATTATTTTAGCAGAAATCTATTGATTAGGTATCCAAAGGTGTCAGAAGCGATGTATTTCTTACTTCAAATCTTTTGAAAAACGAATGCTTTTGGTACTCCAAAGTTACCTTTAGAAAAATTAAAATGAAATACTGTAACAGATAACCCCCTGTGCCCTTTAAAAACAACAACAAACAGAAGCGCAGATTTTCTTATTATTATTATTTATTTAAAAGTACAGGACATCAGGTATCAACTCCTACTGTGGCAACCAACAGATAATACCCCTTATTCACCCAACTGCTGGTCCAGCAGTCCCCAACTGAACTTTGCATGATTTTTCATTTACTTTTAAACTGGGGGATGGGTGGGAAAGCATGCCTCCCAAACTTCCTCATGGGAAAGTTGTTTGGTCACTAATGTTGGTAGCTTTTGGTGTTTAGAAAAAAACAAAACCAGAACAGAACCTAAAGCTTGTGTAGTTCTAATGTTAGAAGAATTATGTACGCTTACTTAGAAAACTCTATGTACACTCTATTTAGAAAAAAAATATATCTTCTTTGATACAGACTCAACAAAACGACAGATTTCTTGTCTTCCTCTTTTTTAGGTCTGCACAGCAGCACTGTACCTCTGTGCCTCTAAAATATTCCATGAAATTACTTCTCATGTATTTTTCCAAAGCATTCCCTCTAAATTTCTCCTCTGACATATTGTCAGACTATGGGGGAAAAGGGAGCAGTCTGCTAGAAATCAAAACTGAAAATGAATCTTATGACCATCTATCACATCATCCTTTCATAAGCTAAATGCAGATGTTCAGTAGCACCTGTGCCAGCCTGCAGCCAACCCAAACATTTTGGCACAGCAACAAGTGCTATAGGAAGTTATAAAAGAATATCAGTTGGTAGAAGGCAGCATCTCAGCACAGGACAACTCCACAGCTGTCCATAAAACAAACAGTCAACTCGTAGCTTACTTCCCTAACGACACAATTATGTAAAGGGACAGTTACCCAAGAGCAGCTGACGCTCACTCCACATGCCAGAGTTTTCCAACAGCTCACCCAAAAAGAGTGCCCTCCTTCAACACAGGAACATAAGGACGGAAAACACCACTAACATCAACCCAGCCCAACTGCCAGCCCACCCCTGTCGTGCTCCCTGACCATGCCTCTTGGTCTCACATCTCCACTTTCCTTGAACACCTCCAGGAGCAGTGACTCCACTACCTCCCTGGGCAGCCTGTGCATCACATCACCACTCTTCATGGGAAAAAATTTCTCCTAATACCCAACCTGAATCTCCACTGGTGCAACTTAAGGTTGCTCCCTCCAGGCTTATCATTAGTTACACAGGAGAAGAGGCCGACTCTCACCCCTCCACAACTCCTTCCAGGCAACTGGAGAGTCACGAGGTCTCTCCCGAGCCTCCTCTTCTCCAGACCGAAGCACTCCAGTTCCCCCAGCTGCCTCCCGTGAGCTCCAGCACAGCACAGAAAAGGACGAGGGCTTCCCACAGAGAAGTGCTGGACACGTGCAGACTCAGCCAACACTGTTCACCACGACCAAAATCCACACTTGCATCGATGTGTCCACAAACACACCTGCATGGCACACACACAGGCCGCACCCTGAGGCAAGAGTCCTCACTCCAAAGCGGGACTTCAAACCCCGCCACTGCCCACGGTTATGTGAATATTCTCTCAGCGTGCTTTCGTGAAAGCTCCCCGTGCTTCCCAGTCGCAAACGCTCCTGGCCCAAGTGCTCAGTGCACGCAGAGATGCAGAAAAGAACACGCAACTACAACTTGTGTGGCACTCACAGCTTCGGGCAGCCCGCTCCAACGCCCCCACCTCCCCCTCCCACGGCCGCCACCGCCTCGCAACGCCGCACAGGAGACGGCCCAGTCCACGGCACCACCAATACCGCCGCCCTGCTAGGACTGAGGCCAGGACGGTGACACTACCGCAACCCCCTTGACGCCCAGCAGCGACACCCCGCACTTACGCCATCGCCCTCCGCGGCGGCTCCACAAGGAACCCGGAAGCGGCGGCGACGGCCCGGGCTCTACCTCACCTAACGGCGGACACCGGCCCGGCCCGGCCCGGCCCGCCCACCGCGCCGCCCACCCGCAGCCAATCGCCTAGCGCCGCCGGCTAGCGGGGCCAATGGCAGAGAGGCGGCTCACGGAGTGGGCGGGAAGAAAGGGCGCTCCACCGCCAATCGCAAGAGGCGGGCCGCGGCGTCTGAGTGCGTGCGTGTGTGAGGGCGCACCTCTTCCCTATGGGAAGACGTGTTGCGCATGCGCGAGTTCAGCGCGCGTCTTGGTGGGCGGAGCTAAGGGTGTGAGGGGGTGGCCTCTCGTGTGGTAAAGCGGGCAACGGCGGGAGCTGGGGCGGGTGTGCGTGTGCCTGTGCCCGGCCTGGGCTGCCCGAAGGCACCAAGCAGAGCCCTTGGCCCGGCCGTGGGGAGTCCCGCCGGAACTAGCCTTACTTTATGTGTGCGCACTTTATGTTTTCTCACAGCATTCCTGTCACGCTGCGTGTAGCAAGAAAAATATTGTTCACGTGCCTCTGGTTATTATCACCCAGGTCACCTTTCCTCTTAACTCCCCCGCTCTCTCAGGGAGCGCTTGGGGCCCTGCCAAATGCTTTGTCCACATGGGGCCCGTGTGCTGCCTAGAGCCCTGTGGGTCAGCAGCAGCACCGGGGAAGGTGGGCCTTGATGTGACATGAGGGGAGGAAGGAAAGCTTTGACGTTGATACATTCCTGGCTAGAGAAAAGACGTCGTGGAGTTCACTCGAGGAATAATATTTACCCCTCCGCTGCTTTGAATCTATTTGTTTCACACAGCGCACAAATATTTACCTTCTCTGTAAAAGAAACTTGTACTTTCTCGGGAAAATATTTCTACGTTTGAAAAGCACAATGTAAATTTATTTTTAAGCTCTGTTGATTACAGGGCAGGACGTGTCCCAGAACAACCAAAATATGGTGGAGAGGGAAATTGTTTTTGTTCTTAGGGTCATACCACCATTTAAAATTACCAGGATTGAAATGTAAGAGCCAGGATGGCTGAATTGCTGGGCCTTAATACAGCTCCAGTGATTGGGAGGAAAAGCAAAAGTCTTACAGTCTACTTGTGGAACAGATTAAATCAAGAACAGAAGTCATGCCGTGCGGTATTTTAGTAGGAAGGCCGGCTTAAGTCCAGCATGCCACTGTTTTATTTCATGTTCAGTTTGCCTGTCTCAGAGATCAAAGTTCAGCTCCTTCCACTTTCACACTGAGGGGTGAATGCTTCTCTGTCAGCGTCATCCAACCCTGCCCAAATAAACCTGGTTTTCACACACTCTTGCTGAAGCCTGGGACTGAGCATGTTCAAACTACAGCTGGTTGTGATGGAGCACTGGGTGCTGAGCTCTTTTGCACATGAGCATGATATGGAGCAGAGCTGATGGCTGTCCTATTTTAGCTCTGACATGAGGTTTGTGGATTCTCACAGAACCCCTGCCTGATTGCCTGCTGCTCCCTTGAAGACTGCATTTTTTTGGATGTTTGTCTGTGTTGCTGATTTCCATCACCAGTTTCATTCCTTCCATTACCTCCCATGACCTTTTGGAGGAGTATCCACAAATCAGCTCACAATACTTTCCTGCGGCTTCCTTTTTTCTTCTTTCTTTCTTCTGTAAGGATTTTTCCCTTTATTTTCTTCCCAGTAAGAAATGACTGTGGATTACTTCTTTCAACTTTTCTTTCCACATGCTGATGCTAAATGATGAAATATATTTGACATTTGAAATTTATTTGTAGAAATTACTTCTAGAAGGGTATGCAGATGATCAAAGCTTCAAGATATGTCACCCACATGAACAACAGCTCTCAGAGTGGAGTTAATTGATTGCCTTTTACAGTCCAGTCAGTGATTCACATCTGAAGCACAGAAGAGCTTCTCCTGATGCATCCAGCCATTCACAGGGTGTCTTGAGGCTAACAGATGAAATACAATATACTGTGGTATGATTAGACACCTAAAAAGTAGCATAACAAGATGATTGTCTTATCTAGACTGAAATTTAATGGAGGAGAGCAAGGTCAGGGGGTTCTTTCACCACATCCTCTACGTCCTCTCTGGGTTGTGCCAGAATCTCACTCACTTAGTTGGGGAAACAGGCAGCTTGTGATGGCATTATGTGCACACATGAAGCACCATCAGCCCCAGCTGGAATGCTGTCCCTGGGGAAGAACTTTTCAAACTTGGACAGATTTTTTTCATGATCTATAGTTATTCATGCTTAATTCTTTGCAGTGTATGATGTTGCATCTCCAATTATCAACCTGGGAAATGAAAAGAGGTTATGAATGTTATTTCACCATATAACCTTCAAGTTGAAGAAAATCATAACACTGTCCTCTACCTTTGTTTTAAATGAAGCAGCATTTCTGCTTGCCTCAGAGTTTTTATTTTTATGCAGTGTTTATTTTTATCCAAGTTTCTTTTTTTTTTTTTTTTGTTAGTCTGTTTTCTTACTGTTGTTTCTTGGCTTTTTTTGCTTTATGGGCTTTTTGGAAGGAGGAGTGAAAGAACTCGACTACTCCTTCTTTAAATTATTTTTTACCTCTTCTGTTTTGCAGTCAAAGACACCTCTCTGAACATTGTACTAAAAGCTCCAATGTCTACTAATTTATATGTTTTATCTTTGGTTAATGCATTCCAAGGTTCAAAGTCAAGCTAATTTTGAAGTTGCCAGAATTTATACAAAACTGGAAGCTTCTGGGCACATGACACTATTTAACAAAAACAAAAATGTGATTGGAAACTTTCGTTCTCATTTCTTGGATTACTATTTACCTTTATAAGGCAGCAGGATCCCACTGCAGTGTCCAGGGGAAGTGAGCGGTCACTGCTCCAGCTGACAGGACCTTGAAACTCCCAAAAGCATCAGGGGACTGCAAAAGTCTCCAGCCGGGAGGGTAAGCAGGAACACATGTCTACAGTCAAGGGGCTAGAAGCTGATTCGTTGTCATCAGTTGCTTGAGGAGACAATTTGATCAGGAAACTGTAAGGAACCTTCATAGGATCAGATTGAATAGCTTTTGTCAGACAATCCTCTTGCACGGAGCTCTCTAACAATACATTTGGGAAATTGTTTTCTTGATGCTGTGCTCAACAGTACAGGAGGCTGCCAAACTGCAGATGCAAACTTCTCACAGCATTAGGCTTCATACACTCGAACCAAGAGCAGCAGGGAAAAAGCAGGAGCTGTGCTTTATGGAACTGCTTTCTGTCTCCAGTTATGTTTTAATGAGCACTTTGAAGAGCAGTGAGTGTACAAATGGAAGTACTGCTTGGTTTACACTATCTCTAAATGACATCAGTGTTTACTATATGAGTTCATTCCAACTGCACTCAAAACAAACACTGAGTTTAGGCATAACTATATAAAAATAAACATCCTACTCCTTCATCCCGAATATCTGCAGAAGTTTCCTATAGCATAAGTCAAATGCCAGCAGCTAGTGGCCCAGAAACACTCTTGCTTTAGCTTAGTGATAAAACCTTAAATGCTTTTGTTCTTTTCATCTGAGGACAAAATCACAGACAGTCCTTCCAAAAAGAAACACATATTAATCATTGGAATTAGGTATATAATTTGTCAGAACTTGAAGTGGCTGGTTAGCAATCACAGAATAAATTTATTTCATACCTGACCTTGAGTGCTCACAGGATCTTCTTTTTCTTGCAGAGCAGCTTCCCTTAAGTAGCTTCAGCGAAAGTTGTCTGTCCTTTAACAGCTTGTCTCCTGTTATACCTAAAAACTGATTTCCAAACAGATTCCCTCTGAGTTGGAAGAAATCCTCCATGCTATGCAAAGAGTTTGCATCAGATCTATGATCTGACTTGGGTATAGGACACACAGAGAAGGACTGAGTTATTATTCAGTAAATCCCTAATTGAGATCTGTACCAAAATATTTACCTTACTTAAATAATATACTGCCATATTCTGCTAAGTGATGTAGTTATTTATTTAGACACAGATAATTTATATTCGTATTTTTTTGACAGGTGCCATTTAGTAAAATTTACTGAAAAAATCTCATGCATCCCATTCAGGCCTCTCTCATGAAGATTATTCTGAGAGGAGACAGGCATTGAGCCCTATACAAATGAACACTCATTTCAGAAAGTCCAGAAATTTGCTTGCAGAAGTCAGAAGCCTTTACCTGCAACTTGTTAAAATTCTACCAAAACTGTTTACAGATAGCATTGGAAATCTTACATGCGTGAAGAAACTTACTTTCTGAAAAGAATACAGGTGAAAACATGCAAACAGCTAGGAATCCTAACACATCCATCATTTTGTCTTGGCAATTACTAAAACAGAAGCGAGTGTCCTTATGCTGCACCTTGGACAAGTTTTCCACAAAATCCTTCACGGGTCATTTTGAAATCCTTCTTCCTCATCTTCCTTCTGCATCTCCCTAGATGTGCACTCAGGAAGCCTAATGGTGCTGCAGCTTCCTTTCTTGGTATGGATTACAACTTCCTTACTATTAAGGATACGGTTACTATTGAGGAAGTTATTACTGTTACTATGGTCCCTGAGACTTCCTATGTTTTCCTGCGATCTATCCTCTGAACACATCAAAAACCTGTGCTCAGCTTTGGGTGTGCACGGGATCCCACACAGATCCTGCTCCTCCTCCCTGCCCCCTGCTGTGTCCATGAGCATCACCACATGCACCGTGGGTGACATCAGTATCCAGAGCTGTGGGGTTACATCTCCAGCCTTTCTGCTCATTTTGTTTGTCTATCTCTGTTGCTGATATAAACTGTGTTTTATTGGGCGTCTGTAACCCTATGAATAAATGTCTGATAGGTAAGTATAAGCAGTTATTTCCTTCAGTGTTCATATATATCACAGCTCTACAATGTCGCATTATTATCAAGGCGTTCCTACTTTGAACGTAGAAAGCGCTCTACAAAGTAGAAGATGAATCAGAGGCAAATTGTGGCTGGGTGTAAAATGTGTTCTAGATTGGAGATTATTGATTGTTCCCTTTTCAGGTCCCAGAGGCACTTTACAACCAAGATACCCAGGAGAACACAGAGAGCAAATCCCAAACCTCTTCTAGCAGAAAGGCACCTGGCTTGCTGTCTACAGGACTTCAGCTGTAGATGCTGAGGAGACCTGGTTCACAGCAGTGCAGAAGGGAACATAGCAATCAGCCCTTGCTGTGAAGAGGCCAAATGCAAAGAATGCAAAGAGAGGAGGAAAGGGAGGAATCTGTTACATAAAAGAGAAAGGGCTGTGTAAAAAGTTGCCTAGAGTACAGTGGGCAGTGCATCGGTGTCTTGCTGATTACCTTTTGTGGTGTTCTGATGGAAATAAGTTTCATCAGACTGTAGGTTAGCTCTAGCTGTCATTTTTTGAATTTCTCTTACTTTTAGTTATTTCTGCTCTTAAAGGAAGTGCATTGTACCAAAACACGCTATTAGAAGACTTTTTGTGCTACATGCACAGGCAAATTGTATAAGCTTTTTGTCTAAATAATCTGAAACCAATTTTGAACATATAATGACAAGCATTCACCAAGTAAAGTTTCTTTTTCGAACTGGAGCTCCCATTACTGGCCCTACTGGTTATCTGGAAGAATGAAGTGGCACACAGCAAGTGGGTGGAACACCCTGTTGCCAGAGAAAGAGGTGAAAGCAGAGGCTTTTTAGCAGTTCATGACTATTTTTAACTTCAATTTCCTTTGTAATTATTTCCTTTCCTGGATTCATGAATTTGCAGTAGCCTGTTATATAAATCTCATCTATCCCATGTTTACAAATAATTCTGACTTCGATTCTGTGCCTTTTGCGCTTTGGAAATTCCCACAGGCTTGAAGTTTAGGTGCACAAAGACATACGCGGGATACCACCCCACATTCATTGCTAGCTCTATTCGGTAAGCCTTTTGTAATGACAAATGCCCACCTACATTTTTTTAACCTCCTCTAGTGTTTTTGTTGGTCAAGCTACATTACACTCACTGTCTAAATGACTGCTGTGATGTAGGATCATTCTGAGACTTTGTGGAGGCTTATTCCTTTCATTGCTTCACCAGGAGGAGGGGGATCCAACAGTGAGTTCTTCTTGCACAAATATAATGTGGATTTTAAGGGGCAATATACTTGCGCAAGTAGGGAATAATCACACTTAAATGCAGTTTTTAGAAGAATGATTTAGAGGTGAAAGGAGATATACGGAGGAGAAAAAATAAAACATATACTGAAAGAAGAAAGGTATCTGAGTAAGGTCAATAATCTTGGCATGGAGAACAAGACCAAGTGTTTTTAGAATGGTGCTAATTGAGAACCATTTAACGTTTACCTGGGCG
Organism: Centrocercus urophasianus; assembly: GCF_019232065.1. Classification (NCBI taxonomy): domain Eukaryota; kingdom Metazoa; phylum Chordata; class Aves; order Galliformes; family Phasianidae; genus Centrocercus; species Centrocercus urophasianus. The sequence goes on along the minus strand of NW_024884475.1, from coordinate 36,255,843 downwards.
GCTCTGCAACAAATTATTGTGCAATGTAATTTATCCAGGCTGAGTGCTTGAAATTCTTATGCCCTGTGAATTCAAGGGCTTTGGAAGCTGCCTAGCAGATCCTCCTACACCTTGTACATCTGTAGGGTCATTTTTCTAATATCTGGGGCAGCTGCTTTTTTGAGCATTGTGACTGGGGCACGGCAGTGACCACGCTCAGGTAAAACAAGGCCAGCTCCTTTCAGTGGGGGAAGCAACAGTTGTGTAGGCATTTCCCAGGTCTTCTGAGAATCTTCAAGGATAAAAGGGAAAAATACAGGCAGAACATCGACCTGGCTGTAAGAACAGTAGGCTTCTCCACATGTAAAGGCTGTAGCATCAGATTGGAATCTTTTTATGAACTTCATAAAATCACAGAATATCCCAAGTTGGGAGGGACCCACAAAGACTGTCAAAGCCAACACCTGGCTCCACAGTGACCACCCAAAAATCAAACTCTGTGTCTGAGAGCATTGTTCAAACACTGCTTGAACTCCATCATGTCAGGGCCGTGCCCACTGCCCTGGGGAGTCTGTTCCACGCCCATGACCGTCAATGGAGGCAGGATGCAGACCCTTCCCCAGGTGAGATGCTGTTGACACATTCACACTGTAATTAGAGCACATCTCTCTTAGCCTAAGTAGTTCATAAGCCAATACAAATAAATATATTGTTGGTGATGATGAAAGCTATCCAGTGGTAATATTTAGTAATAATCTGAGTATCATTGCTAACACTCAGCTCACAACTTTAGAGACATTTAGTTTTGTGAACTATAACTAGTAAATCCTTTACGATTTATATTTACACGCAATAAGTAATTTATAAGTAAGCAGTTTATCACATCGGCTTCTGTTAAATTCCCTTCTTGTACCCTGAATATTTAGTTCTGCTGCTTGCTGTTGTATGAGACTGGGCTGTTTTTTGCCTTCGAGGAGGATTTCTTGCATTTTGCTGCCCCTGTCTTATTTTTATCACATTCAACTGGAAAATGCTGGCTCAACTTTTTCTGTTTGCACACTGCGTCTTCTCCGTCCACCTGAAGGCCCTAAGCCATCCTTGACAACAGCAATCCCCAGTGAGCATTCCTGAACTGAGGGTGAAAGTTATTTAAACTGCCTGTGTTAAAAAGACAAAGCTGATAACAGTTTCTGTGCTCTTTCAAAAGCTGTTATCTCAGATGCCGGATGCTTCTTCTGACAGTGGCAAAAATAGTTTTCCCTCTGTTATGACAGCAGGTTTCAGCTCCGGGTGAAGGGGAACGTCTTCAACCACAGGATAATTCCCCAGTGCTGGAAGGACATAAAACAAAATCGAATAGCAAACTAATTGCATTTATTTGAGAGAGCAAAAGACAGCACAGCTGATCTGCTTGGGTTGGGCTCTGTCCAGCAGCTCAAATATTCCCACATTTCCAGGTCTCCGAGCCATGCAGCACGGAAGCAACGCATGGATACAGGCTCTGGGGAGGCAGGGAAGTTCTGCCTATCTCCTAGCAAAAGGAACCGCACCATTTCCCTTTCAGCCTGTCCAGCCGTTTGCCTGCTGGGTGAGGCCAACATGCACAGGAAAGAAAGGTTTTTCTGTAGACTTACCCCACTCCCTGGGATGCAAAGGAAGCTTTATTTTTAAGTAAGGAAAGAGTAGCACTTTGGGAACCAGCTATCACTGCATGCGTATGCAGGAAATGTTTATGTTTTGTTGTTTTTTTTTCTGACAACTGAACAAAATGTTTTAGGAACACAGCTCAGAGCTGATCTGGAGGGTTTGTGAACTGGGAGATCTCTGAGTCTGCTTTCACCTCTGTTTCGATATCCTTCCTTTTTTTGTGTTCTTCAAGTGCTCTTCAGGAACACGTGTAAATTCTCCCAAGCACCTCTACCTAACCATGCACTGAAATGAATCAAATTATTCTTTCCAGGAGATTCTCTTTCTGCTTTAGGTACTGCTGTGTTGTGACAAATGTGACAACGATGTGACAAACATTAGCACGTTTTCCCTGAGATGCCCAATATGTAGCTGAAGAAATGCAACCTTTTACTTTTTTGTCAGTCAACAGAACAAATCCAGGCTTTTCAGACAAGCACCAGCACAGACTGTTTTGCCACAAGTCAAACAATAGTAAAGAACTGTTAAAAAGTCCAAAGATACATTTTCTAACTGCTGCATATTTCTGTAGCGAATTTCCCTTAGAGACACTACCAGAAGACAAGATGTGACATGAAATTTCAGAGAACATTGGGGGATTTTAGATTTCTTCTTTGAAGCCTTATTGCAGAGTTTACATTTTATTATTATTAAATTTCCATTTGCAAGGGGCAGGAAAAAACTGAATAGCAAACTTATGATGGAAACTGTTTCCAGTACTAACTTTGCAGTATAAACAACTCTTTCCAGATTTCACAAAATCCTTTAGAATTATGCTTACACTAAATTGACAGTATTCCTCTGATTTTGACCATATTGCTCTTTAGTTTTGCAGACTTAGCAAGAAGGAGAACTGCTTAGCACCAGCACTTCCATTAAAAAGCAAAGCTCACTTTTGGCTTAGTGCGTCGCATGCACTGACTTCATATTTCAGTCCAGAATGAACATTTGCGTCAGACCAGAGTCAGCTCTTGCTGGCAGAAAGCAACACTGTCAAAGCTCTAGATCAAATGGTCACCCCCCCAAGATGTATTTGTCTTTGTCACTGTTACCCACAGACACATCGTCTGAAAGCGAAAGGCAATGCAACTGACTGCTGAGCAGGGTGCATAATTCACGTATCAAGGAGGCTTCTGACTGGCTCAGCCCCTAGGATTGCCACTGCTACTGCTTTTAATCAACACTTTAAATACCTTATATTGATTCCAGAACGAATCCCAAACCCATTGAAATCAGTAGGGTAGGCTGTGGCTGGGCTCTGGTGACAAATGACAGAAATGATGGCTTTGACATGAGTATGTGAAATCACATAATCCTCCTGAGGACTGATCTGGTTGTCTTGTTTTTAACATCTATTCTGTAACTTCTTCATGATTTTCTTCTTTGACATGCACTGCTGTGTCTCTCACCACCCCAACTCCGTCTTCACCCCTATTCACAGAGCCCATCTCCTGGCTCAGCTCTGGTGGTGGCTGATTTGGCCACCTCTGCCATAGGCACTGCAAAGTTTGGGGCTATATTTGTTTGGAGAGGTGCAGTGGTGGTGGTTGGGTCTCCCAAGATTCTCCCCAGCCAAGCAGATTCTTTTCTGTGCTGTTTTGTTTTCCTTGCTTTAACTATAGAGCTGTGTATTTTAAATTCAGAAAGTAGAAAGCTTCAGCAAGTACTTCAAAACATTATAATATATTTAATGCCATATTCCTTTAGAGTCTGTCAACCTATAAAAGAAGTCAGCTGCTCTCTGGGCTATGTAAGCTCTCCCTCTGTCCTCTTGGCTCAGTGCAAGTGACAAAGTGACTCCAAGAACCTTCCATTCAGCTAACTACTTCCAGATGACAATATAAAAACTTCATCAGCACCTTATTGCTGCACAGTTCCCATAAGGGAAAAAGACATATGCAGCACTGAACTAAACATATTTTGTTTTCCTTTGCAGGTGCAAATGCTAAAGGGCATACTCAGACAAAATATTTTGCATAATGTCATAGACTGTTTCAGTAAGAGCGGCCGTAATGAATCCCAGTATCTGTTGAGCTATCTTGCCTCCAACAGCAGCTGCATGCTTCTCAAGCTTTTGAAACATTCCTTCTGTAAAACCTCTGTCTACTCAGACTGATAAGGCCTCTTCACAGCTCTTGATTTCAGTCTGCCGAAGGTAGCTTACTTCTGCAGTGCTGTTGATGAGGAGCACTCAAGTGATTTGTGCCATTAACTGAACCATACAGGTAATTTCTGGCAGAGAAGTAATAGCCAGCTGTGGACATCTATGTCTTAATCTACCTCCATCTTTCCAGCAACAACTGTTAGATCATAGCTTAAGTATAGGAAATGGTTAAATTACCGTTGGGATTTGCAGCACAGTATACATTATATCATCACAGATTACCAGAGGTTTCCAGAGCCCTTCTCTAGGTACATGTTCCTAACAGTAAGTATTCTGAAGGGCAAAAGGTTCATGCAAATACCCACAATAGTAGAGAACTCATTCTTACTAACACTGCTGATAGTATTTATAGAGTCAGATGCAAAGTCTGAAGAACATTGAAGAACAATGCTGTAATCCATACTGCTATGTGTAATTCCTATGAACATAAGAAGAGCCACTCCTGCCCTGAAGGAAACAGCTGAAGGCTTTATGAGTATAATTTCCTCCACAGAACCATGTGGATCTTTGTTCCGAGATGCAGAAGTAGACAGAATTAGTTCTATCCATGATGACTGAAAAATTGTCGTAAGTTCACATGATCCCTAGCAAATCAGTAGGCAAGCAGATCAGCCGATGCTTTTGTGCTTCCAAGCATCACGTAGCCCTTAGATGCTATTATATCTGGAGATGAGCTCTCCTGCCTGAGCACTAATATGCTATAGTCTAGACTTAGCAGCGATGGGCTGCAGAGAGCATGTGGTTTAGCTGGCAATATTTTCATTCCCTTCTGTTTCATTTGCCTGTAAATTCTTCTGGTAGTTCCTGCCTTTAAGGACTGCAACCATCCCCAGCCCACAGAGCACAGCAGTCTGTGTACGTGTGGATGTTCGCAGGGACTCAACATTAGCTGTCCTCATGCTCATGACAACCAGGACAACTGTATCCCAGGTGCTATGAGGAGGTGCATTCTTTCTTCCAGTAGAGATTGCTGGCATGAACACACTGCTTTGGAGTGGTTATAACTCCAGAAAAGCTTTTTATCATCATTTCAAGAGTGGCATGTCTTAGCTCCACTACAGTTACAGTTTTACCTACTATAGATCGTTATTAGCCTCAGTTCAGCCCAGGGCCATCCATGGCTATCCTTGGCCAATCTTTCACCTGGCTTGTCTTTTCTGACCAGACCTCTTAGGTTTGGCTTACTTGCTCTGCAGTCTGTGACAAAGAAGAATACATGCAGGTATTCTCATTTGCTGTGCCCCTGAACTTGTGAATTCTCTGGTCTTTCCTAAGGTGTCTGTTAGGTTTCACAGGTTCAAAATGAACTACAACTAGAGCAAAAAAAGAAGAAAAATATTTTTCCACCACTCTGAGTTTCTCAGAAGTCAATTACCAGTAAAAATCTGAAATTAGGAATAAGATGGAAAAAATAGCATCTTGTTTCTTAGTGAACCATATACAAAGACTGAATTTTATTATGATACAAAAGGAAATAATTTGTCATCATTAACTATAATATTTTTGGGAAGGAGGTTAGATGGGAGACTTAGCATCATTAGATGTTTTTATCTAAAGATTTCCTGCTTTAAGTCATTGTTCTGAAGAAGTAAACACACAGAAATTATACAGTTTATTCTCTTTATTGAAGCTCTATGGTAAGTGTTTTTTTATAGGCTCTCTTGAAGGATTATAACAGAACATCTGGGGTTTTATTTATTTACTTATTTTGCAGATGCTTTGCAAAACTGGGACTAAATAATATATATTTAGTGTTCATTGCATTGCTACTAGCTCAGTCCTTTGAAATTTAGTTGCAAATATACTTCTTTTGTAATGTTAATTTCCATGCCTAAGTGGCTTGTCAACTGATAGCTGTATCTCTATGCTGCTATACTCTGTGATCTATACAAAGTATTTATAAGGGACTCTCTGGTCAAATACAACCAGTATTAGTTATCTTGTTATTCTAAATACTCTTCCTGTTCCGTGTTCTTTAGTGTTACACCATCCTGCATTCTGCAAGAAGCAGAAGTAAAACCAAAAGCATATGAGCTTTTTTTTTATAAGAGTGTATAAAATGGGAACTATATATTAGGTAAATACATAGACATTTGTGCACACACCTGAGCAGGTGAGCACTATTTTGGGAACTAACAACAATATTCAACTGTTCTTATAAGAAAAGTCCATTTTCAACTGTTTATACTTCTATTAAATTTGAATTGTTAAAATAGCCCCTGTAGAAAATGTTTTTGATATTAACAAAATTAGGATTTTTTTTTTAATTATTTTTTTATTTTTTGGAAAGTCCTACGCATCTCTCCACCTACGTTATGGCCTAAGGGCTTAAATTACTCTCTGAAATTGGGCCTTCTGCTTTCCATACAAAAACTTAGTCACTCAGTTTTAGGTATCATACAGGCAGTTGCCAAAGACACTTCTGACCTCAAAACAGGTAGAGCATGGATCCCATAAGGTACCTTATGAAACAACCCCAGCTCTTCTCTGGGTTGTGCTGGAGAGGCAACGTAAGTCTTTCTGATGGAAGAATGGATTGCAGCATACGTGTTTTGAGGAACTGAACTGAAGCTATGCTGATGGTACCTTTCACATTTCATTGGCAGAGCATAGCTTTCCAGTCTCTGCTTGTTCTGAGAGTTTGTGAAGGTTTTACACTCAGCCATAAGGAAATTTTATTAGGTACTCTTCCTATCAGTTAAGCCAGTATTTTTCTTTTTGTCTTACCCGGTTGTACAAAATTCTATTTGTGAATGGAATTTTAAAGAGTTTTCCCAAACCATTTTCTCCTTGTATCCTTCAGTAAGACATTTCTCTAGAAGAACCTTATGAGAATTTATCTGTTCTTACATGTCAGGCATGGTCTATTAGAAATTAATGTTAAACTTGCTTTCCTGTTTGGAGAAGAATTTTAGCAGCTATTAGGGTGCAAATAAGAATTTTGCCACCAACTAATTGTCTGATTACAGAATTTGAGTTGTTCACAACTGGAAAAAATCGCAAACACCAGAAGGTGTGCACTGCTGATGTTTTCAAAACATCTTGCTGTACTCACAGAGGCTTATTCTGCTGGGGAGATAGTGCCTCGCAACACAAATTAACCAACAAAGGAATTTCATGTGCATTATCTGTATTTCCTGCTGTTCTCCGTTCTTGTAGAATTAGTACTTTTCAATGCTATCTGATAATTTACCTTTCTAAGCTTACCCTATTCACCATGAGCCCTGAATACCTTGCAGGATCTTTAAGTCTCCATTTTCTGATCTGTTTTTCAGCACATTTGTTTGCTTCCTGTATGATTAATCTCTGGTCAATAAATTAAATCTATTTTTCTTTTCTGTCCTAAGGCTAGAACTTTATCCTCCAAAAGAGATTTGGTCCTCCCTATTCTGCAGAGCAGTACAAGACTAATTTTTACTGCCTTTATTATCTTACTTCTCACCCATAGCTCTCATCCGAGTTTGACAACCAGAAAAGTGCGGGGAAGTAATCTGCCACTTGCTTTCTCACTAAGAGATCTTAATCTGGTTTGGTGTCCAGACAAGTCATAGTGGAACTGCTGGAAAGGAATCTAATAGTTTGTGAATCATTTTGACCACGCTTCCATCTTCTTCAAAATTTTCGTTGAATGCTTTTTCTTTTTCCACATTTACATCTGTGGCAAACTGCAGAAAACTTGGTGAAAGAAACTATAAAATCTTTTACAATTTAGGAAAGTATATATTTTCCAGTATGCTACTACATAACTTGAAAATAAAATCTTGTTAAACTTAAAAAAAAATAATAGCAATGTAACCTCCTGCTAGAATTCAGTGTGATGCAGTTCAGCACAAAGAACATTCTTTCCCCCTTGGAAATTTACACATGCCTTAGGGGAATAACACCAGAAAATGACTTTCCTGATCACTTTCAGCTGATTCTGCAATAAATATGAGGACTCAGTGCAATACACAGAAACTGATGCCTTCAGAAGATTCCTGGTTTCCAGTATAAGCAGTGAAGATTTAATCCACAGCATAGGAATGCATGCTGGTGTGGCACTGGAATGCGGGAAACACTTTGCCATTTTACTCCTGCTCTAAAATGCCTGTGTCAGACCTGTGCCATTCCAGAAGAGAGGGCAGCAGAAAGGAAAGCTGTGTGAGGATGGCAGAAGCACTGTTCTTCCTTTTTGAAGAGCTTCCTTCATCATTCCTCCCTTTTGAAGATCCTAGGATCCTCTGCTTCCAATTTGCCTACTTCCCTACTTCATTGGGAATGGCACATTATAGAAAAGGGAGTGTTCTGTGTCTGTTCCTTTCTGAACAGTGAACAATTCTTTCTACTACACCATACAAACTTAAGGAAAATATTATTTAGTGTTGAATACCTCAGATAACACAGGTGCTTGACAGTATGTTTTGGGAAAACTACCTCAAATATTGCATCTGTGGGCATGTGAAGGTCAGTAATAGTGGTTCTGGGCACAAGTATTCTCAAGATAAAACCCATTGCTTGTGCAGTATCTTGGGATTATGTTTGCAGAAGCCAAAAAACTACAGGCCCCTGATCTCTGGGATAACACTGCTTTGGAAAAATACAGTACTCTACTTGAGGTTTCTTTTTTAATAGCATCAAAGCACACAGGTGGGATGTATCTCTCCTCCTACAAAGCAAAAATACACAAATGATTAATAAAAGGTCTAGAATTCGGGGGATTATTCTGCCTGTGACTTAAGCCTGAGGAGGATCATTATCACCAACGAGCGGAGGATCTAAAAATAACCCATGGGGCTGAGTTTAAAGCAGTAGATTAGCCTTCAGTGGAAATTCGGTGCATTCTGTTAGTATGGTTAGAGGCAAATATTATCTTAAAACAACTTACTGTTTTACTTCACAGTGGTAAGAAAACAAGCGTTTCTTATTATTGGGACAACTGATGTTATTTCAACCCGTCCTTAAGACTCATGACAGAAGAAGAAGAAATAATAAGGGAAAGCTGCTATTCCCCAGCAAGAACTTTTTTCTTGGAAATGGGAAGAAGTAGATGAGTTAATTCTGAAAGGCCTGACTAATAGCGCTGGAAATCAATTCACTCTACCCACTCATGGGCAGGTAGAGCAGAATCATCAGCTATGCAGGTGGCCCCACACTGCTGTGAGCTGCCAGCAAGGCGCCCAGAAGTAGTGCTGGGAGAAGAGCTCACACTCCGTCACTCAGCTACTTCTGCAGGGCTGCAGCAGATCTGCTGGGCAGTGCAAGACTGGGTTTTTTGTCAAGTGGGCATTCTGCAATAGAGAGCTGAACTCACTGCTGCCTATTTTTGCACAGAGAATTAAACAGCTTCCTGTCACCGATGTCTTTAGCCAAACTGGAGCAGGGACAGCCATCGTATGCCTGCATCTTTATGAATCTGGCTATCAAGGCAGACAGTCTCCTCCCCTACTTTAGATTCTGAAGCAATGTTTTCTTAAAATAAGTTCCCTTTAATATGTTTCTATAAAGGATGTGCATACATTCTATCTGACCAGATATACTGCATTTCATTCATCTAGCTGGTTATCATGTAATGTAAGTGCTTGTGAGCTTTATCAGATGGTAAATTCTACTGTTGATAGTTTTACATGTTACTCTCTCATGAATACTGAGAAACATTGGACAAAATTCTATTATTAGGTGATTGTTGAAAGCTCATACTCAAAAGAGTTTCAAAGTTGCATCTCGACTGTGCCATATCTGGATGTGGGCTTATTTAGTATTTTAATTAACAGCTTAAAAGCATAAGGAATGCATTTATGTAACACTCTTTCCAAAATAAAGGTAGAATCTAGGTGAGATACACTGTTGTACTTGAAAATTGATGTAAGCTAGTTTGGAACATAATACTTACATATTTGAATACCAATCTCAGTCTGAAAAAGGACTAGGATGGATTAGACTGGTGGACAAGTGAAAATATGGCCTATGCAGAAGAGTTGAAAAAACTATTTATTTTTAGAATGGAGAAGTGAAGATGCAGAGAAAGTAAGATGTCACAGAATGAAGAAAAAAAAAAGTATGAAGAGTATGGTGACCAACTGGTCACCATAAGTATCCTCTATTCTCTATGCCTTCAAGAACAGAACAGGAATTCATCTACTCTCTTTATAGCAAAGGAAAAATCCATCTTGAATAATAACTTTCTAATTATATGTCATCACTAAGAGGGAGTATTTACACACTTTGTAGAATTTTTGGATCCCTATTTCCTGACATGCTCAAGAGCAGATTACAAGTATCTGTGGCAGATACAGTCCCAGGGAATGGAAGCCCTGGTACTTCATTTCTGAGTTTATGAGAACTCTGTTACTGAAGCGGTGTCCTCTATATTGCACCTTCTAGCAACACAGTGACCCACAGATATCATCAACCCCAGCTATACCTTGTTACCTTAAATTGGTCACTGAATATTTTGTTAGGTAACAAAGTCTAATGCATATCTGACAAGTTATGCTGCACACTAGTAACGGATGTACACGGACATGCATTTTCTACAGTCAGGCTGAGAAACTCTTATCACATTTGGCAAACCTATTTACCTTGCTGCCTAAAAACACAGGGAAGAAAATACATTTACAAAGTGGCAAGCACTAAGTGGGGTGAGCTGTACACATGCTGTATTTCATAATCAGAAAGAACAGTTGTATTTACTGTTATTGCAATCACAAGACAAAAACACATTCCCAGAAGTGTTCCCTGGAATAGAGCAGGGTCTGTTAATACAGCCACAAGATGGCCAATCCAAATTCAGGGCAGAAGGAGCTGGGCAACGACCCAAATAGATCTTCCTGAGCTGTGAATTAGTGAAAGAGAAACGCATGTTATGGTTGTTTGAGATCAGCTCTCACACAGAATGTTTTATTTGCCTTATCCCCAGCCTGCTCTGATTTTAAATGTATGTTGAATTTGTTTTTTAATCCTTAAAAATTAATTAAAATAGCTTAATTTCTCATGCAGATATTAAGATACATATTTTATATCATATATTTGCAAATGCTTTGTTAAACAGATCAGTTAATGTTTTTGTTCCAATAAACAGGAAAGAATAAGGCATAAATCCTCTGAGACATCATATTCCCTGTCTGCTCAGAAATGCACAGCTGTGGGCAAGCCCTCACATCAATTTCTGTAACCTGGAAACTGTAGTAAACCTTAGGTTTAACTCTGTTCTGGAAGACAGAAGGAGTTTATGGGCATATGCAGCTTCAAGGGATGCTTGCCCACATGCTCCATAGAGACAGATTCAGAAAGCAGAAGGCATTAGGTCAGGCAATTTGGGAATCAACCTCTACATGTGACTGTCTTAGCTCATTATTCACAGTCGCCTTTGTTATCCCCACTTTCATCATCAGAGGTTTCTGAAATGACTCAGGTTTGTGCCCAAGCTGTCAGTGGGAAAAGTCATTGTTTTGCTCATTGTTTTCTGCCTCTCCAAAATCTTACAGCTGTAACATCTGTACAAAGAACTCTGCAAGCGTGGAACATGAATTGCAACGACAAAAGAAAAACAAAAACCAACAAACAAACAAACAAAAGTCTTCTCATCTTCCTTTTGGATTAGTCAATACAATCTAGGAGACTTTGAGTCCCCCTACAAAAGGAAGGTCTCAAAAGTTTCTCTACTATTTGGGTCTTAGAAGAAAAAACTGACAGCTGTTACAATGCAAAAACTTCAGCAATTGGGTGGCCTGGAGCTCCACGTACAGAAGCGTTATACAAAGATCACCTCATAGCAGTGTAAAAAAGCTTATGATGTTGGTATGCATTCTGTAAAGAAAATGAGTGTTGCCGCTGCATTCAAAAGAATAAATTCCCAGCTTTCAAATCATGGTACGTAAAGTGATTTCCCGATGGAGCTGTTGAACGGGGAAAACAGAAAGAATCTATTTGTTACCTCTCAGCTGGCTGTGAAACTGTTTCTATCCTCATTCAACACACTGAGACATGTAACAGTTAACACCCTGAGTGCAGGCTAGCAGAGTGATTCTATCAGGGCAGTTTTCTCCTGCCTAAATGCCATCCGGCTACGTTATCTCTGCTTTTCTGAACAGCATCAGCACAATAACTAGTAGTATAGATTGCAGTTCTTAATGTCCAGAGGAGAGGGAAAGTGTCCGAATATAGTTTTAGTTTTCAAAAATACTGTATAATTTTATACTGGAAAGAAGCCACATATTGAAACAATAAAGATGCTTTTGAGTGGTCTGATAGAAACTGACACTTAAACGAGTGTCAGTGGAGAGCTCATAAAGCAATGCAAAACCAGAATTTTCAAGCATTTCCAAACTGATCACTGGAAGCTTGCTTTTAGTATTAGATTTAATGAGAAATGACCAACACATTCTTGAATCTTTCACTAATACAAAACCAAAAGAATTCCATCTAGGGATCACAACGCTGTAGGAAAGTATCCTGACAGATAACCTGCTCAAATGCAAATGTTGAAGCAGATGCCATCAGCATTTTCCTGACATTTCTGTCAAATGATGACTATCTCAAATACTCTTTCTAGGACACATTTCTTTTTCATCTCCTCTATTTGTGTTCTCTTTACTTCCTTCTCCCAAGATAGTATCCAAGTCTGCCAAAAGGCAGAACAAATCACGGCTAACTTTGTGGCATCTGAAAATCAACTTCCAGAAATGGACTGTGGAATGGCTGGTGTCTTAATATACTTATAATTAGTCTCAGATTGTACAAAAGAACTTAGATAAAGCTAGAAAAACAAAACTTCTTTTCCTGTTTTCTATGATTTAACAACGGATGGAGTGCAAGCACCACTGACAAACACTTTTTTTTCTTCACTTCTGATAGCTTTTGGCTTATTTCTTTCTGGTTTTGTAATTTTTTTTTTCAATTGAAAGACAAACAAGCAAACTTAAAACAAAACAAAACAAAAACAACAAGAACTGAGTTGGAAAAGAAAGAAAGAAAGAAAGAAAGAAAGAAAGAAAGAAAGAAAGAAA